>NW_022631191.1:1580990-1646414 GCF_010015895.1 Lontra canadensis | reverse complement strand
CGAAGATTACCGGCCTCTCCGGGGCCTCCTGGTCCTCAGGGATGTTCCTCTTCTCCCCAAGCTGAGCGTCGCCTGCCCACGGACTTGCCCTGAGCATCGGGAACCCCCGCGCCCCTCACCGGTGTCCCGTGTAGCTTTCACTCTTGACTCCCAACACCAAGCCCCGGTTCTCCAGCTCCCTCCCCCTAGTGCCTCTGCATCCACAGCATTCAGCTTCTTGGGGGTCTCCAGTCCAGGGATCCCAGGGACACATCAGGGTTCACCATGCCGCTCCTTCCCCCAGCTTACCCAAGGCTATGAATTTTCGCTCAAACACAGGTTGTTTGCTCCTTACTCCCACCTACCTACTCTCCGGGGACAGCCCCAGTAAAGGACAAAGGGCGTCTTCCACACGTGTATCTTCTCTCTCTCCTCTGCCTGCAGGAGCCTTGCAGTGCTCCACCCCATGCTCATCAAGATGTTCCATGGTAATACATCCAGAGAGAGAGAGAGAGAGAAAACAAAACAAAACAGAAGAGAGAAGCTATCAGACAGACCCTCTCACCACTTGCCAGCAATGCTGGATCTGCACCCATATTCTCGACCTGATCGCACTTGAGGCCAGACCCTTCACCTGGATCCCATACCCGTCTCCTTCAGGGGGAGAAGGCCTTTGCAGTGCTCCTGAATGGTCACCCGTCCATCTATTTCTCCGTCATTCTGTTCACTCGGAACATGCTCGTACTTCTCTCCCCTCACTCGAGATGAAGGAAAACATAAAGCCATCCCTTACCCCCTCTATTTCTGAGATACTGCCACATTTCCCTGATGCTCCCAACAGCAAGTCTCCCCTTGTTCTGTCGCCCTTTTCCTTGCTACCCACTTCAATCGTGCTTCTATCAGCCTGCCCCCACCCCCAAAAGAAGACCGATTTTGTCAAGGGCAGCAGGGCCCTTCACGTATCACCAGCCCCTGGGATGATGTCCTCTCCTCGACTCACTGTACCTCTCAGATGCCTTTGGTACACTTCCCAATTGCCTCGTTTTTGACACTGTCCCTCCCCCACCCTTTCTTTGAATTTTTATTCTTGGATATTTAACAACTAACTGACTCTCCGGGTGTTGTTCCTCCAGCCCCGGTGGCCACTCTGCTTCTTGTCAGTATTTAGTGCTTCCTCCTTCCTTTCCACTGGGTTTTAGTTTCTAACAGGGCCCTTCTCATGCTACTCTCTCTCCGTGGGCTGCTTCATCCTTTTGGCCAGCAGAAAATAGAGCATGTACACGATGGGACCTCCCGCATGCCTACCTCACGCATCAACCTGTGCCCTGAGATCCAGATGTGTCTGTATGTTTGTTGGATGACCGGGAGGAAGCACACCCGTCGCGTGCCCCAAGCACGCCTCTTCATGTCTTGCACCTATCTTGTCGGTCTCCCCCGCAGTCCAGCAACAAGTCCTCTAGATCCGATCTGCGGACTATATCGCCTATCCATCCCCTTCTGTGCTTACCTACTGCCACTGTTTCAATAGCCACACAATCCCACCAGCTCTTGCCTCCACGACAGCCACTCTGGCGGACTTCTGTTCTTGGAACATGCCAAGCTTACTCCCTCATCAGGACATGGGTCATCACGGCGCTCTTTGCCTGGGTGAGTCCAGCCCCGGATCATTACGTGGTTGGTTCCTTCTCAAGGGTAAGGTTTCTGCTCCATCACTGCCTTCTCAGACAAGCTCCGCCTGACCGCTCTGTGTAAGTAGACTGGTCCTGACCTAGGACCCGAGCTATTTTCTTCCTAACACTTCCCACACTAACTTCTTCATGCACTGGTTGGCTGGTGGGTATTGTCTCGCTCCCCAGGTGAGTGCTAAATGAGCAGCTTTTATAAGAGTACAAAACACCTTTTGAGAGAAGCTCTCCTTCAATGTTGTTGGATACTGAATAGAAGGCTACCTGCGACCTGTTGTTTTTTTTTGTCGGGTATGGAAGGGGTGGTGGGGAGTGGAGGAAGGTTACTGGAGAATCTCCCTTTACATCCACAGGAACACCTGTGTACCGCCCAATAGGTCCTGCAAGTTTTGATGGGTCTGCGTTAAAGGCACAAGGAATACCTTGCCCTGCCTCGATTTCTCCTAAGGGATTAAATCAGTTCACTGCTACTTAAAATGACCTACCCACAGTGAGTGAGAGGGGAAAGGAGATGTTAGCATGTGACCCTAAGGTCACCCAGGGTGGGCAGCAGCGCTGTTAGGACTTCATGTAGTAAGCTCTCTTACTGGCCGCATGGCGGCAGCAGGCAAGACCCTTGGTCTCCCTGGGCCCTGGTTTCTCCATCTGCACACGGGGCAGGCAGGCAGGCAGGACGTGAGCCCATAACGTGGCTGAGACTGTCCATTCTCAGAACAGGGCAGGCACCGGGAGGTCTCAAAATGAGTTTGAGAGATCCTGCTCTTCCCCTGAGTCCCTGTCCCCTGGAGAGGTCAGGAGCCTGAGAAAAGCTGCAGAGGGCCAGAGCGCCCCCACGTGTCTGGGTCTCCGTGGGACCCTCGCCCATACACACCCAGGGAAAGAAAACATGCTTTGTTGGGGACTGAGCCAGGAACCCTATTTAAACTTCAGGCAGAAGGCCACTGAAGATCCTTTCCTGAAAATGGGAAGTTGTCCAGCAAACGTTTTCATTTAAGGGATTTTTAGAACGAGGACAGTTGTGGTTTCATTGTATTCTCCAGGAATATCCACAGGGCTCCTCCTGGTAATCAGAGTATTTTTTTTTTTTGAAGATTTTACTTATTTATTTGACAGAGATTACAAGTAGGCAGAGAGACAGGCAGAGAGAGAGGGGAAAGCAGGCTCCCCGCCGAGCAGAGAGCCAGATCCCAGGACCCTGAAATCATGACCTGAGCCTAAGGCAGAGGCTTTAACCCACTGAGCCACCCAGACGCCCCAAAGTATTTCTTTTTTAAAGGTGAAACTAGTGAGCTGGTGTCAGATGCTGCTCTTGTATTTATTACGCGGTAACCAGGAGACCGGAAAAAAGTTTGGGGACTCTCCAGGACATTTCTGGACTAGACAGAGAACACGCTCCCCAGCTTGCCCTGTAACTCCTGGCAGACATCACAAGCTCTGGGTAAGTTCATCTCTGCTGCCCAGCTCTCCTGCACGGTTACCAGGCGCTGGTGGGAACAGAGGACTGAGGAGCAAGGCTCTCTGGGCACAGACATGAAAACTGCTGACACAGCATCTCCTAGGACCCTGTTAAAACATGGTGTCTGTCTTTGAACTCTGAGTTTACTTTTCTAGATCTTGTCCTGCTGATGAGGGCACAGGCATTCATGTTTGGTAATCCCTCCTATTTTGTGTTTCTTTCTTTCTTCTTCTTTTTTTTTTTTTAAATATCCAATAGAGAATGTAATGTCTTTTTTTAAAAATTTTTATTTATTTACTTGACAGAGATCACAAGTAGGCAAAGAGGCAGGCAGAGACAGAGAGAGGGGGAAGCAGGCTCCCCGCTGAGCAGAGAGCCCGATATGGGGCTCGATCCCAGGGCCCTGGGATCATGACCTGAGCCGAAGGCAGAGGCTTTAACCCACAGAGCCACCCAGGCATCCCTATTTTGTGTTTCTTTATCTGTTAGCCAATCCCCTTTCTCAGGAAAAAAAAAAAAAAAAAAAAGGGCAGCAAATCCTAAAGTTTCCCTTTGGGATCTGGACATACTCTGGGGAGGCTTGTGAACATGAAGGTCAAGCAAGCTCTAGCTTTATACCCTTTCATTAAACACTTCCCAGTACAGGTTCCCCTGGGCGTCTTTTAACAGCTGGGGCTTAGGGAGAGCCACTGAGCAGGCGACTGGGACAGGAAGAAAAAGAAGCTGCTGAGGCACCCAGGCAGCAAGCAAAGAGAGGCCAAGTGGTGCCGCAGAACGGTTTTGTCAGGGACGGCGTGTCCTCACGAGAGCCCTCGGGAGGAACTGGACAAATCCAGTTCCAGGCAGCCAGGCAATTCCCAGAGTTCCTCTTTGGGGTCTGGATATACTATGGGGGAGCCCTGTGAGCGTGAAGGTCAAGCAAAAGAGGAATGTTCTGTCTAGCCTCAGAGAAGTACAAGACACACGGAGGAAGTGACCGATGGAGGGAAGGCTCTCGAGGCTCAGTCTCCCCTCTGTGGGAGGGGACAAGAGAGCTACGGCAGAGAAGTGGGGGACAGGATTTTGCCCCCCACTCACGTTTGGGACTCAGAGGAATTCACTTTGCAGGATGACCCTCCTTGGGCAGAGGGATGGCTGACCTCAAGGGACTTAGCTTTCTCCTCGAGGGAGCTGATCTTGGGTCCTGCTGTGCTGCAGGCCAGACCCCAGAGGCTGTATTCCCTGAGGGGGAAATGTGGAAAGTGACAAAATCCACAGCCAGGGGCTGCGGAAGTAAACTTAAGTGGAGAAGGGACTAGGGGACCCCCGCTGCTGAGATGTGGGCTGACAGCCCTGCCCAGAGTGGGCATGGAGGCTGAGACCAAGATTCAGAGGGGTCTAGAGATGTCAGCAAAGGTGAGCTGAGGCTGGGTCAGCCAGGAAGCACCAGGTCCTGACCCAGAGGAGAGAGAGGAAAATGTAAGTTTCACCAGCCACATGCATGGCTGATGCAGGTGTCTCACCAGCTGGACCCGGGAGACAAGAGTCCTCCCCTCAGAGGCCAGGGAGTGTTCGGTGAGCACCATAAGAATGTCCTAGGTGCTGCCCCTTCCAGCATCACCCAGGAGATCAGTAAACCACCACACACACTCCTTCCTCAGCTTGGGAAGAAGTAGGGAGGCGGGGAGGAAATCTGAGAGACTGAGCATTTCTTGAACTAGACCATTTGATTATGAGACTGACACGTTGCCTACGGCGCTAAGGAGGCACCTGAACTAGACCATTCGCAGGATTGCATCCCCTCCCCGCCACCTGCCCCGGACCCCCTCCCTGGACCAGATGAGAAATGATTTCACTGGGTGTTTTCATCCTTCTCTAGCCGGTTCAGACAGTGAACAATCCTAAAGATCTCACCAGCCAGAGGAAAAGAAATTAAGCAATATGGCCTTGTGGTCTGAGGAGCCCTAGTGGATGTGTGAGGTCACCTCAGCACCCCTGGCAACTCCCCCGTCTATCCACCCTCCAATCAGTCCACCTTAGAGGAGACTGGGGCATCTCCTTGAACTAGGACCATGGTTCCCATCCCATAAGTGGACCCCAACACGGAGCACAGAAGGAAGAGCAGACCAGACACACAAGTGCCTTCTCCAGTCTGTCCTTGCCCCCACAAGCCATGCCAGGCTCCATCCTCCTTTAACAACACAGGCCCCGATTTCCAGGGTCTGGGCCTCAGAGCCTGGCTTCAGAAATCGGTGCAGCACCGTGGACTGCTGGAGAAAATCCCAGAACCACATTTAGAGCCACTATGGGTTCATAGTCTCCATGCTCTCCTGGGGCCTCAGTGTTGTACAGAATGCTTTCTCTGGGACTCTGGTCCCTTTCAGGAGACAGCCCAGGATTACCCCTCTCCCCTGCACCCTGGACCACACAGGGAACCCCTCCCTGCTAGCCAAAGCACATTCCCACTCTCAGTGGAGAGCCCAGCAGGCAGGCAGAGGGAGGGAGAGGGGCCCCTGTGCTGGGAGGGAGTGTGGGAGTCCGTTGTCATGGCAACACCCTTCTGTTCCCCCTCCCTGGGTCCCTCAGCTCAGGCATCAGCCCAGCTGAAGGTCCAGGACTGAGATAGCCCTTGTCTCCACCTGGCTCTCTTCTGAGAATAGATGTAGAGATAATGGGGGGGGGCGGGGAATAACCCGGTTACTAGGCAACGAAAGCTTCATCCACCAGACTCAAGAGGAAAAAAACCCGCCAAGAAGACAAAAGGGTTTAAACTAAAACACAGGATGAATGGTGTGGGCGTCCACCCACAGACAAGGCGCTGTGACTGTCAACACATGTGCCTGTCACAAGGGTCCTGGGCACGCACACACAGGTGCACACGTGTGTACCCAGGGGCGCTCCTTGCAGCGTGGGACAGTACAGCACCTGGGGCCAGAGCGACCCCGGGAGGTGGGGGGCGGGGGGGGCTTAGTCTGGGACCCAGAGGAGGGGATGGAGGCAGAAACCAGATCAAGGGGCAGAGGGACCACATACCTTTTTACATGGGTTACCTACCTGCTCTTTCTGACGCCTGAAAAGGCAGGCTTATCTGACACCTGCCCTTCTTTTCGCCCCATTTGTGCAACTACTTCTTTCCAACGACTTCTAGGCTATGTCACCTTCAACAGAGAGAGGTTTTCTCTCACTCTTCGGGGTGCTAACGTATCTAGAACACAAAATTTACCATTTTTAGCATGTTTAAGTGAACACACAGGAGTATCAGCAAGTTGACGCCGTTGTGCCACCATCCCTGGCATCCCCCATCTCCAGAACTTTCCCTGACCCCGAACTCTAGCTTTACACCCTTTCATTAAACACTTCCCAGTATAGGTTCCCCTCGGCGTCTGATATCGGTCTGGGGCTTAAGGAGAGCCACTGAGCAGGGGACTCGCACACGAAGAAAGAAAGGCTGCTGAGCTACCCAAGGAGCAAACAGACGCCGAACCGCGCAGCAGAACGCTTTTTTTCCAGGGCCGCACGTCTCTACAAAGGCCCTAGGACAGGGAACCGGAGAGATCCAGTTTTAGGCGGCGTGCTCGCGCAAGCGCAGAGAGCAGTTACCCCCTGTCCCCCCCTACCCCCGGTTTGTTTATTTATTTATTTATTTATTTATTTATTTATTTATTTATTTATTTATTTTTTAAGAAGAAAAGCGGCGGCCGCTTTTTTCAAGCACAGCGGGCGGGGGAAGAGGCAGCGAGAAAAGCCGCACGGCGCAACAGTGCCACCAAGCGGCCAGAGAAACTGACCCCCGAACTGTGCAAAAGAAAAGTTGCCTTTGAGTACCATTCCCTGGGAGGCGAGGTGCAGAGCGAGTCTGTGGGAGCCCTGTGGATTGCGGCCGAGGGGCAGAGGAAGGCAGAGACCGACTCCAGTGGCTAGACGGCAGCGTCCTCCGCACAAAAACCTTTCCATCGTCCCGTCCCGGAAGTTTTCCAACAGCCGCTGGAAGTGCGCAGCCGGATGTCCCGGCACCAGGGAGGGAGACTCGTCGGCGTTGCGACCCGATTGGTGCGTTCTGGGGATGCGCGACGCTGTGGAATGACGTTAACACCGGGTTCTGCCCCTGGTTCCTTCGGGGAGCCCCGGGACGGAGATATTCGGGTATCGGTCGCCAGAGTCCCTAGCCCCCCCGATGCCCTCGTGCGGCAGTTGTACGGGTCCCCTGTTTATTGTCCTCCTCCCAACCCCTGCCTGTGAACACGCCAGTCCCGTGACACATTCACTCCCCCCCCCCCACCCCGCTTCAGTCCTCTGATGCCTCCAGGGCGCCCTGAAGGCTCAGGTAGAGGACGCGGCCGTCCGGGGCCTCTCCGCCCCAGGGGTGTTCTCCTTCTCCCCTGGGGGAGTATCGCCCCGCCCACGGACGCGTCCTGGGGCTCAGGAAACGCCGCGCCCCTCCCTGGTGTTCCCCGCAGCTTTCCTCTCATCACTCTGAACCGAAAGCTTTGGTTCTCCAGCTCCCTCCCTCAAATGCTTCCACAGCCCCAGCATTCAGCCTTACGTGGGTGGGGTCGGCGGGGGTGAGGTACAGCCCTGATCGCAGGGCCACCTCCAGGTTCACCCTCGGTAACAAACACTCCCTGTTTGTGTGTGAGCAGCAGAGCATTGATGAAGCAATTTAAAACTCTTACTGAATTCCTTTATGTTAATTCCATGGCCAGGAGAGAACTGCCTTTCATTTCCACTCATCCTTCCCACTCTACTACCTCACTCCTTCGCAGCTCTCTTCCAGTCTGTTGCAACTGCCTACGAATTCATGGAGGACAGTAGCAATCAGGGGGGACTTCCCAAGCTTTCCCAAACCCTGTCCTGGCATTCTGTGCTGCCCCTTTAGCATGCATAGGTGCTCTGCACTGCAACCAGCCCCTCACCTCTGCTCAGGATCCCTTGCCTTACACCTTCTCAGCGAATTTGCTCTTGCGATGATGTCTCTTCTCTCCTGTTCTCTCTACATTGGAGCATTCCACAATAAAGGGGGAGAAACCCTCACTGCCTTCCCCCAAGTCATCCTGCAGCTACTGGCACCGGATCTGTACCTTTCGAAGCAAAACTGCTTCAACTTCTCCTGCACCCCCCCCCCTTCAGTAGAGCTTTTGTCCCTATCTCTCCACTGCGACCATGCTCCTCAAGGCCTCCATTGATATCCACATTGCCTCACACCACTCACACCCTGTGCACACCCTAGGGAACCTCTGAGGCGCCTTTGGCGGTGTGACCATTCATTTCTCCACCTACTTTTTTTTTTTTAAATATACAGATTTGAGTTGGGAGGTGTATAGAAACTCAGTTTCTTATTGTATCTGACAACATGCCAATTTCACGTTATGCTCCTTTTGACCTGGATCTATGGGAATTCAGGTCAATAGGAAAGAGGAACCAAAGAATGAGTATCCTTTTCAGTCACAGAGGAGGTAAAGGCCCCCAGACAAAGTGGGGGCAGAGGCAAAACAGCTCGGACAAGGGACGGGTGGTCAAGAAGGGAGGAGGACAGGGCGCCTGGGTGGCTCAGTGGGTTAAGCCGCTGCCTTCGGCTCAGGTCATGATCTCAGAGTCCTGGGATCGAGCCCCACATCGGGCTCTCTGCTCAGCAGGGAGCCTGCTTCCTCCTCTCTCTCTGCCTGCCTCTCTGCCTGCTTGTGATCTCTCTCTGTCAAATAAATAAATAAAATCTTAAAAAAAAAAAAAAGAAGGGAGGAGGAGCTCCAGGTAGAGGAGGGTTTCACCTCATTCACCCGTGGGACTCACAGAATACACTCTGCACCTCAGACTGAAGCGCTCTGCTCTCTGTGAGTAGAGGGATAGCTGGAGCTGAGATACGTAGCTTTGCTTTCCGGAGCTGCTCTTAGCTCCTGCTGTGCTGTAGATGAGAGGGGGTAGGGGGCTGGAATCCCCCATGGGGGATGTAGAATGTGGCTGGGTCCATAAGCAGAGGTTCGTGAAGGACTCTTTAACCTGGAGGAGGCTTCGAGGACTCTGCACTTGCACCCGTGGAGCGGACAGTCCTGCCTAGGCGTGGCCTGGAGGATGAGACCCAGAGGCAGAGGTATTTGCAGATGCCAGCTGAGTGAGGTAAGGCTGAGGCAGCCAGGGAGCACCAGGTCCAGTCCACGAGGAGGGAGACAGAAGTACAAGTTACGCCCGCCTCCGTGTCCGGCATCGGCAGCTGGACCTGGGGGACAAGAGTCATCCCTCCCTCAGAGACCACCGAAGGCACTGTGAGCCACACAGGTGAGTCACAGGACCCCCTTTCCACAGCATCAAACAGACCTGTAAGCCACAAAGACCCCTTTCTCATACTGGGGAGGAGTGAGGGGTCAGGGGTGGTGGAAACGTGAGACTGAGCATTTGTAGACATGGCCCCTCAGCGACTGCATAGGACCACACTTACTTACCATATTCGATGTAAATGGATGGCTTCCTTTCCCCCCTTGCCTTCCAGGTTGGGGGGGGGGGGGGGGGGGGGCGGGGGGCACTCAGTCAGTCAGGTCAGGAGACTAATGGGAACCAAAGCGACCGGGTGGTCTGAGGAGTACCAGGGAGTCTGGGATCTGAGCTCACCACCCCCACCGGCTTTTCTTCTGCCCACAGTCTATCCAAGCAGTCATGTTAAAGGAGATTGGGGGGTCCCTGTCTCGTCCTCTCCTTGAACTCAGGAAGCTTTTCCCTCCACAGACGGACCCCCAGAACAGATGACAGAGAGAAGGGAGGCCCACGCAGACACACACACAGTGGAGTAGTTGACACGGGTTGTCAGAGAGGTGCGCTGGGCCTCCTTGGGGCCACCCTGCCTCCACAGGCCATTTCTCCTTGAACAACACAGACACTCACTTCAGGGCCTGAGTTCTGGAGCTGAGCTTCAGAAAATGTGTCCAGAGCCAGAGCAGGGTGCCTGGAGGAGCGTGCCTAAAGCCGGTGGTTTTCATTAGAAGAAGGAGAGGTTTTCCCTTCTTAATTCTTTTGAAGGTAAATCATGTGAGTGTTCTCCAGAGAGTTGAGAGGCCTAGGTGAGGATCTCAGTAGTTGGCTGGCAGAGCCAGAACTAACCCCGAAGATCTCCCCGCCTGCTACCTCTGCTGGGTGCTCTGAATATCCGTTCTTTTTTTTTTTTTTTTTAAGATTTGATTTATTTATTTGTCAGAGAGAGAACACAAGGACAGGGAATGGCAGAGGGATAGGGAGAAGCAGGTTCCCCGCTGAGCAGGGAGCCCGACGTGGGGCTGGATCCCAGGACCCTGGGATCATGCCCTGAGCCGAAGGCAGTTGTTTAACCAACTGAGCCACTCAAGCGTCCCCGGAATATCCTTTTTTTTTTAAATAAAGATTTTAGGTATTTATTTGACAGAGAGAGATATCACAAGTAGGCAGAGGGGCAGGCAGAGGGGAGGGCGGGGAAGCAGGCTCCCTGCTGAGGAGGGAGCCCGATGCGGGGCTGGATCCCAGGACCCTGAGATCATGACCCGCCCGAGCCGAAGGCAGAGGCTTTAACCCACTGAGCCACCCAGGCGCCCCCGGAATATCCATTCTTTGAGGGAGATCCACCCCAGGTCGCCTCAACGCGGCCTGGCCCCAAGCGGGGACCAGCAATCAGGCTCCCAGTCAAGGCCACATTTCAGGTCTTCAGCTGCTGTCATTGGTCCCTTAGTGTGTTCTCCGTGGTGAGAGCCCATCAGGTTCTGGCCGCAACACGGTCAGGCAGCAGGAACAGTGTTGAACAGCCTTTCTTTATAGGAAGCTAGAGGACTTAGAAGGGACTAGTTTATGAACTTTGCCCCCCGTGGTTCCTGTAGCTCAAAGGTCATGCTTTCTAGCCCCCTCCCTTTTTTTTTTTTTTTAAGATTTTATTTATTTGACACAGAGAGACAGACGGCAAGAGAGGGAACACAAGCAGGGGGAGTAGGAGAGGGAGAAGCAGGCCTCCCGCAGAACAGGGGGCCCGATGCAGGGCTCGACCCCAGGACCCTGAGATCATGACCTGCGCCAAAGGCAGAGGCCTAACAACTGAGCCACCCAGGTGCCCCTACCCCCCCCATCTTAATGAGACAGTGGTGCCCTGAGGAGGCCCTGGAGCCTCTCAGATGGAAACCAGGGTCTAGTCCTGAAGAAGCCACTGTGCTCTCGTGTCACTCTGGGGAAGGAAGGGGTCAACCAGGAGCAAGGGTTTGGTGTCTCTAGAGTCGGGTTTTGCTGGGCCTCCCTTCTTCATCTGGCCTCCTCTCAGATCATGACCTATCCCTCACTCCCTCATCCAGCACGGAGAAGGAGCTTTAGAAAGATGGGGTTTCCTTCACAAAACCCTGAACTCCATGGCCACAAAGCAATGGCCCAAGTGGCTTTCGCTTTGGAGCTTGTCCTTCGCCTGAGAGCATTCGCCTGAGTTCCTGCACGGTGGCCTGGCCAGGGGCCCTCATGTAAGATCTTGGAACACCCCGGACCTGGGCCACCCCCTGTACTTGCAACAACCCGCGGGAACCTGGGCCCTGCATCCCCTTCAAGGTGATCTGAGGGCTGCACTCTGGGCCCAGCTTTGCAGGGGACAATTACATGGCGCTTCCGTTCTGGGGCTTGACGGCCCCGCCTCTCTGTTCCTCACTGGGAGGACCCGAAAGCCCAGCCTCCTCACCACCAGACAGGACACGTTGAGGCCAATCTCGTGATCAGGACTTAGTTTTACAGAGCGTTCTGGTCTAGCCAGGGCCCGGCCGCCGCCGAGGTTGCCCTGAGCCGAGAAACATCTTTGGCGCACACCCTCGGTCCGAATGTCCTGGCCAAATGCCCATGCCCTAGGCCTGCCATCGCCCCAACCCCAAGCCCCTGCCATCCAGTGGCCTCAATGGCAGCACTGCTCTGAGCGTCCCTCCTGTCCTCGGATGTCACCTGTGCCACAACTCCCCAGTCCGTCCCCCTCCGTTTCCCTCTAGTCTGACAGCTCAGTGTGGGACTCTCCCCAGACACCATCCATTGTGGCGTTTACCTGGACTACGATGAATCTTGAAGCTGCTTCTCCGTGGGTCACAGAGGCAGGAATGGGGCGGGAGAGACGTGACAGAGGACGACGGCTCAACCCCACTGCTGCGCTGATCCCACCGCTCTGCCCGCGACTTAAAGAAACACTCACGAGACGAGGCTCGTCCCAGCTCTCTGCTCCTGTCATCGAGTCAAGAGTCCCCACCATCCGCAGGGGTTTCTGGAACCTGCATCCAGCTGTGTTTCTGACTTGCTTTGGGACAGAAAATAACAGCCTCTGAAAGCACAGAGCCACCCGCTTCTACTACCCTGTGTCTTTGATTCCTGTCAAGACAGGTTTCTTGATAGCGTAGACCAAAGACGAGACTTACTTGGCTCCTTCTGGATTCCTTCACGATGTCCCCCACCCGTGGGTCCTCCCTTTGCTAAATTCTCCAAAGAGCTCCATGTTGCCAAACCACAGTACCCAACGCCGTCTTGGCCGCAGCAACATTCCTTGTTTGCAAAGTGCTGTGGTTCCTCGGCTGCCAGGACAGCAGCCCACCCTGGCTTTCCTCCCGCCTCGCAGATCATTACTTCCAAGTCTCTGTTGGCCCATTCCACTTGATCCCCTCCAAAATCTCGTTTTGTTTTTTTCTCCCAGGGTTCCGACCTCTGCCCTGTGCTCGTCTCATTCCTTACATGATCCGTGGGTGACGACACCGCCACCTGACTTGTTTCCATCTGGATCCCCTTGTATGCCTACGGCTTTTCCCACCAACAAGTCTACCTGAGAAATGTCTGCTGGCTCCCAGAATCCCCGTGGGTTGAACCTATAGGGCATCTCCACTCAGAGGTCCCACAAGCCTTACCAATCTGCAGACGACACCAGAACCCTAGTCCCGTCTCACGGGTGGGCACTGCCATCCACCCACTGCCTTAAGGGAAAATCCTGGGGAGGCTGCTAGGCGTGCTCTCCATTGCCTCACGACTCTCTGGGACCTGCTCAGGAAAAGGCTACACCATGATCCTCATGCTGCCACAGGGGTCCCCAAAGTCCCTTGAGGGCTGCTTCTCCACAGATACACTCTGAGCATGTCCGCAGAATGCTCCTGGCTTGGGTGGGTTCCCCCACAGGAATACCCAAGGAGAAGACCCGGGCCCTGTAACACACCTGGGGGATAGAAATCCTCATCTTCTGTAAGAACCCATCGTGTCAACTCGATGAAGGAGGCATAGCAGGAAGCGCGGGATTTGCAATGTGGAATTGAGTATCCGGAAGCAATCTCTCAAAGAGAATGTCTGGGGAGACTCGTGTCCTTGGGTGAGCAAGAAACAAGGGACTGCTCAAAGTTACTTTTCATCCTAAATACCTCAACCTGTTAGGGCTCTTATCTGAGCATGGGAATGAGTTTGAGAACATAAAGTATCAAAGGAAGTTAAAAATGCAACTCAGGAAACTTGGCAGCTAAGCCTGACAGCTGAGCCATCTCCATCAACAGATACAAATCTCAGCCAACGCATTTTCAAAGAATTACTGAGATCTGTCTGATGGAGTTATCTATACAATGTCTTCTCCCATTTTAAAGTAGCTAAGCACAAGGGATCCTGACAGGAAATGAAAAGTCTTGTATGTTTCATGAGCAAATCCAGGGTTTTAACTTCAAACTTTGGTTTTCCGGAACTTGGAGAGCAGCAAATACAATGACAGTTTTAAAGCCCACCTTTACTTTGACGGGATTTGCCTCTCCTCACAGCCTGTGAGATCTGCCAACCCCAGCGGGTGAAGACGAAAACCTGCTTGCCTTGTAAGGGGAGTCTCCAATTTCTGACTTGAGGTTTTCACCTTAAGGATGGTTCTGTTCCCATAGCTGCAAACTAGGTCTTCATAGGAGTTTCCAAATCATGCTCTCGCTGAGGCCACATTCCATCCCTACTTCAGACTCCCTGGGGATGGAGTGCCAGCATCTGTCCCTCTTTGTTGTTGTTGTTGTTTTTTGATTTTTTTTTTAATTACCAGTGATTTTTTACAATTTTACTTCCAGCATCGCTAACATAGTGCTATATTAGTTTCAGGCGCAGAGTACAGTGATTCAGCAATTCCACACGTCACCCGGTCCTCATCAGGACAAGTGTACTCCTTAATCCCCGCCAGCCAGGTCACTGCTCCCCTCACCCACCTCCTCTGCAATTAACATCAGTCTGTTCTCTATAGCTATGAGTTTGTCTCTCTCTTTTTTGCTTGTTTGTTGTTGTTGTTGTTAAATTCCACGAGTGAAATCATATGGAACTTGTCTTTCTTCTGACATACTTGTCTTAGCATCGTACTCTCCAGCTCTGTGTTTGTGTGAGTGGGAAGATTTCATCTGTTCTACGGCTGAATAATACTCCATTGTATATACGCACACATCTTCTTTATCCCTTCCCCCTATCCATGGACGCTTGGGCTGCTTCCATGCTTTGGTCATCGTAAACAATGCTGCTATAAACACAGGGGTGCATGTACCCCTCGAATTTGTGTTTTTCTATTTTTGGTCAAATGCCTGTAGTACGACTGCTGGATTGGAGGCCAGTTCTATTTTTAACTTTGGGAGGAAACCCCATACTGTTCTCCAGATTTGGCTGCACCAGCTAAATAAAGGCTAAGATTTACATACCACAAAGTTCCCTCAGTTAAAGGCTCCCATGCAGGGACTCGTAGTAGATTTACGGAGTTGTGCAGCCTTCACCACGATTCAGTTGTACAACATCTCTGTCCCTCCAGAAGGACCCTGTGTCCCCGTCAGCACTCAGGTCCCACTCCTGCCTCCAGGCCGAGGCAACATCTAAGGTAATTTCTATCTCCTGTAGGTTTGCCCTTTCTGGGCACTTCTTGTAAACGGACTCAAGCTTCAAGAGTGGGCTTGTGTGTCCGTGTTCTTTCACTTGGCCAGACACTATGGAGGCTCATCCACGTTGCTGCAGACATCGGGTCATCCGTCCCCACAGACCAGTGGCATCTACTGCCAGGGTAGGCCACAGTCTGATTATCCTTTTACCAGTTGACAGACTTTTAGACGGTCTCCCCTTGGTTGCCGGGAACGTGCTTGGACATAACGTTCCGTTACCAGTCTCTCCACGTCCTCATTCTTTGTCTCGCATGACTGCGCCGGCCGGAAACTTCAGTCGGTGTTGGAAGGAAACGACGGGACCCAGCCTCCTCGTCCTGGTCCGGATCTCAGAAGGAATGCATTCATTCTTTCACTCCTCAATACGGTATGTGACATGAGACTCATTTTTCCTTCTACATACCCTTTACCAGGGGGAGGACGCGCCTTTCTAGCCCTAGTCGGCTGAGCGTTTTTATCATGAATGGATCTTGAGTTTTGTCTGATGTCTCTTCTTTGTCTATCGAGATGATCAACTACATGGCTTCTGTCCTCATTATACCATGATGGTGTTGACCTTAATCGTATTTTGAATGCTAAAGCAATGTTGCTACCCTGGGATAAGTCTCACTTGGATAGCTGCTACACGCTCCCTTGTAAATGCTGGTGGATCTGGTGTGCCATTTTGGTGAGGAATGATGTGTGGATAGTCATGACAGATACCGGTCTATACATTTCTTGTGTTGTCCTGCGTGGCTTCAGTAGCAGGGTAGTATTGTCCTCGTAGGCTGAGTTAGGAAGTCTTCGGTCATCCTGTCAATTCTGGGAGAGTCTATGAAGCATGGCTATGATCACTTCCTACACTGGCTATTGACAGAGCTGGTCCAGGGCTTTTGTCTGTGGGAAGGTTTTTTTGTTTTTGTTTTTTAAGATTTTATTTATTTATTTGACAGAGAGAGAGAGAGAGAGATCTCAAGTAGGCAAAGAGGCAGGCAGAGACAGAGGGGGAAGCAGGCTCCCCGCCGAGCATAGAATCCGATGCGGGGTCCGATCCCAGGACCCTGAGACCACGACCCGAACCGAAGGCAGAGGCTCGACCCACTGAGTCACCTGGGTGACTGGGCGGCCTGGGAAGGCTTTTAATTCCCAAATTCCATTTCTTTACTTGCAGTAGGTCCATTCAGATTTTGTCTTTGAGCCTTCTGTTTCACCCCCATTCTCTCCCTGTATTTTCTTGCCTCCCCACGGCTCTGCCTCTGTCTCTGGTCTGGAACCTGGCATGCTGAACATTTCTAGACGTCGCTGGATCCTGGCTCCCAGTCGGGATCTTGGGGACCGTATGCCGTGTCAAATGGGACCCTCGGATGATGCTCGTACACGCAGGCAAGGGGACCATGCCTTTGAGGTGGAGCTGGGGCGGCACCAGTGAGTCCCTCAGGTACACCCACCCACCCATTCTCCATGTGCCCTCAGGTCTGTGGTTAGGAGCACCCTCAGCAAGCCCCAGGTTCACAGGGCCCCAGCCCGATCCTCCCCGCTCCTCTCGTCTCGCGGCAAGACAGCGGCACAGGGGATCCAGGACGGCTCTCGCCACACGTCTGGGTGTCACAGCTCTCCCTGATTAAAGGCTCAAGTTCCCGAGGGCCGGGACCATCTCGCCATGACTCCTGACTCCCCCCCCCCCCAGCAGGCAGCCTAGCACAGAGTCGGGGAGGCAAGGGAGATAAGGAAACCTTCACGAGTGGCTCTGCATCTGATGGTGGCTGGCACGGCTGCTGGGGTGAGGCCACCTCGTTCCTGTCTCTGTGAACTCTGCCGGGTGGGGGAAGACCGGCCTTGCCCCCGAGCATTCTGCAGAGGACTCCAAGATGCACCTTGTAAGACTTGGTGCTTGCAGCTGGGAAACGTCCAGCCAAGTCACCGGTTCTCCGCACTTCACCCGCAGCCTTTATGGAGGTTACAGGTGGTGAGCGGGTGGAGAGTGCCCGCTCTGAATGCGGTTCACCTTGGTTTGTGTGCCACTCCCCCTTTTGGTGCCTGCATGACACCGAGCGAGTCACCTCACCTGTCTGTGCTCTGCTTCCCCGCCCACCCACCGAGACTGCGGTCTTGCTCCACGAAGGGTCTTTGGCAGCGGATTACATAAGCTGAGATACAGAAATATGTAGCATGTTGTTTGATAGCTAGGACACCATCAATAAAGGGAAATGCCATGATACTCCTGCTCACCACACCCCAAATGACCAGTCTGCACTGAGGCCTCAGAGATTCGGGAAAGAAAAGTCCTGCTTGAGGGCACCTGGGTGGCTCAGTCGGTTAAGCGTCTGCCTTTGCCTCAGGTCACGATCTCAGGGTCCTGGGATCGAGCCCCGTGGTAGGTTCCCTGTACAGCAGGGAGTGGACTTCTCTCTCTCCTCGGCCCCTACCCGCTCCCCAGTCATGTTCTTTCTCTCTCAAATAAATAAATCAATAATCATCTAAAAAAAAAAAGAAAAAAGAAAAGTCTTGCTTTATTTACCTCCTCCCTGCAAGTGGCAGACAACCCTGGCAGGGTCAGATGAGCTCCTAAGCTGTGGACAAGATCCCAAGTTCAGAACATAGGAAACATACCTGTGCTCAAGTCACCTCCCTCTGCAGGAGACTCACAGCAACAACCCGGCTCCGGGCACTACCTAAACACAGAGCCCAAAAGAAAGCAATTTACCGTCCATTCAGAGGAACTGCACGGGCACTTCTTGGGTACACAGCACTGGATCGTGTGTGTGTGCGTGTTATGTGTGTTGTGTGTGTTGGGGAAGGAAGGTAGATGGATTCCTTCATGCCTCCTGAACTGCAAAGGCACACTGTCTAAATCCCAGAAGGACTCTTCAGTAACTCAACAATGCTCTGGTTGTCCCGCAGCAGGCCCGGAACTGGTATTCCCACGCACCAACCCAGCGACACCAGGCAACGGAGGAGGAGTGGCACCTGAAGATCCTAAGGCCAGGGGAACCGGCACCATCCCGTGGGATCTCCTACCGTGGGCAGCGGACGCTGCCTCCTGCTCTCTGTGGGCAGGAAGGCTCTCTTCCCCTTGCTCCTGGATGATGTGAAGGCTGGTCCCACCGCAGGGCCGCAAACGGTGACGTGATGCTGTCCCCGGGTGCCCTCCCCAGCCCCTGCTGTGAAGCCGTACAGTTCAGAGTTCTCCTCCTGAGAAAGCGTGATCTGCTGCTCTAGGATTTAAATGTCATGATCTCAGATCTAACAAAGCAGAAAGCAACAGGGATCGAGAAACCAGAACTCCACAGCTATTCTCCTTTCATACGTGTATTTATTTGGTATGCGTGATGAGGGAACCCGTCAGAAATTCCGCCCAGGGGAATACTATCAATGTCACGAAGCAGGGAAATGTGGACCTACAGTTAGCTCAGCGCATTCGCGATGGCTTACACAGAGAACACAATGGTGAACCACCATGTTCCAGTTCTACGTCCCTTTCCGCGCCTGGCTTAGCGTCAGATTCTTGGAAGCGGAGCCCAGCTGAGCGCCCGGACATCCCAGCAGACCTAGTGCTGCTTCTGGGAGGCAGTCAGTGACACGGCACAAAAGCACATGGCCGTCACCAGGGCATTCATGCTACAGAGAAACCCTACATCTTACTGACAACGAGGCAGGGAGGAGAGACAGAGATCCGGGGTGGGAAAGGGACAACATGCATCATGGGAGCCGTGATACAGAAGTTAAGGACCCCTGGTACGCAACATCCCCTAGAAAGCCCCACGGTGATCCAGAAATTCCAGGCAGGGAAGAGCAGGACCTTCCCGGGATTGGATCCATGCTCACACGGACAGAGTGTCCAGTCCTCACGCTGCTCTTGTTCCTTCTCTGACTTCTCTGAGTGCTTAGTCTCTGGTCCCCAAAAGGATTCCACGCTTAGGATCTGGCCACACCAGCCTCCACCTCTGACTCCGTTGCAATCTCTGTCACGCGAGGACGAGAGCCTCAGTTTTCTTTCAACCACTGCTTTAGGAGCCTCTGGAACATTCTTTTGCTTTCCTGCTGCATCTCCCGTTGGAGTTTCTCCTCTCTCTCCTGCTGCTGGAGCACCCCATCGGGCAGAAGGCCGGGCCGGCTGGTCCCCAGGCTGAGGGTCAAGCCACTGAGGCCCTGCACCAGTGTGTCCCAGGAGGAAGGATGCGGGGCCCCTTTCCTCTCTGCAGGCATCCCAGAGACACTGGGCCTGTGGCTCTGGCAGTATCGACATTCACATCTGAATCTGTTCTGATCTCTGTCCCCCAAGGAAGAGATCCTGGCCTTCCTCTCGACCCGGTAAGGTGCCACGTGATCGAGGTGTCGCCGTCTCATGTGCCCCAGAAGGGTTCTCTTCCTCTGAGGGGACGCTGACCTTTCCCACCGCCTCTCTTGGAGGGTTTTCTCATCCCTGTACCGCTGCTGGAGAAGCCCCTCTGGCAGAGGGGCAGGGTGTTTTGTACCCGCACCGGTTTTGAGGTCACCGAGGCCCATCATCAGCAGTTCTGAGAAGGAAGGAGGGGAGGCTGCTGTGACTTCCCGTGAAGTCTCTTCAGAGATCACTGGGGAAGATTCAGGAGTCAACGTGGAGTTACATTTCTGGACTGGATCCATGGAGGTGTAGTTGGTGCTCGCAGCGCCACCTGGTCCTTGGGTCTAGACAGGAAGGAAGGAAGGAAGAAGATGAAGGTAGCAAGGGATGTGCACGGCCCGAAGAGCCCAGACTGCAGCACATGGTGATAAAAGAAGAGAGAAAACCCATTATGATTCCCCTGACATAACCTTTACGTGCCTCTGTCTCCTATCTGTGAAACGGGGACAGCAATGAGCCCTGGTCGCTAGGACTGTTCTGCGCTTTCAGTGAGATAATGCGGTTCCAAGAGCTCAGAATACTGACGGCACAGAATCAGAGTCTCAGAAGTGAGAACCGCCATCGCGTCTACGTGACCTGTCATGGCAAATGATGTCCCTGCAGTCAACCATGCTAATTCCCTGCTGACGTTTTATGACTGTTCTCAAGCATCATTTTAACAACAATCCGTGAGTGACTGGCATGTGCTCTCCTTCTAGGTGTTCGTGTACCTTCGAAAAGCAGACTTTTGCTAAAATCAAAGCATTTCCACCACAGGGAAGGACACATTCTTTTCCATTTTCACCGGCTTTCATCTACCTAAAAAGGACACTCAAGCCTGTAGAAACCATTTCAAAATCCCCTGTAAGAATAAATAAGAATTTACCAAAGCCTAAGAACAGAAATCTATGAAATCTCTAACATGGCACATTAGAGGGCCTCACATCAAAAGCTGCCTCTTTGAAATAATCAATAAAACTGGATACACTTCTCACAGGACTGATGGAGGAAAAGAAGAAAAGCAGAGAGGGCAACAAAGCAAGATACATCCCACTTCCTGCTTTCTAGCCATATGGCAAAGCCAGAGGAATCAGAACAGTGTGGTCCTGGCATAAAAAGCGACACGCAGACCAACGGAACAGAACTGAGAGCCCAGAAATGACCCCAGGCGTATATGGTCAACCAATATTTGACAGAGGAGTCCAGAATACTCAATGGAGAAAAGACAGTCTCTTCAATAAATGGTGCTGTGAGAATGGAATATTCACATGTCAAAGAAGAAAGCGGGATTCCTGACTTAGACACACAACAATTTACCTGAAGTAGATTAAAGACTTCAACGGAAGACCGGAAACTACAAAACTCCTAGGAGGATACAGAACCAAAAAACTCCTTGACACGGGTCTTGGCCATGAATTCTTGGCTCTGACCCCCAAAGCACAGAAAATAAAATAAAAAACAAAGCATCAGGGTTACATGTAACTAAAAAGCTGCACACCAAAGAAACCACCAACGAGGTGAAAAGACAACGTATGGAACGGGAAAAGGTATTTGCAAACCACGTATCTGTCAAGGGGGTCAGATGCAAAATATACAAAGCACGCATACAACTCCATGGCAAAAAGGCTAGTAATCCGACTTAAAAATGGGTAAAGGATGTGAACGGACATTTTTCTAAAGCAGACGTACAGACGGCCAATAGGGACATGAAGAGCTGCTCCAAACCACTAATCGTCAGGGAAATGCAATTGAAAACCACAATGAGCTATCACCTCACACCTGTTAGAATGGCTAGCATCAAAAAGACAAGAGATAAGAATGCTGGCTCGGATGTGGAGAATAAAGAAATCATGGGGCGCCTGGATGGTGCAGCTGGTTGAGCATCTGACTCTTGGTTTTGGCTCAGGTTGCGATCTCGGGGTGGTGCAATCAAGCCCCGCATCGGGCTCCACGCTCAGCGGGGAGTCTGCTTAAGTCTCCCTCTCCCTCTGTCCCCCCACCCCAGTGCACTCTCCTCAAATAAATGTCTTAAAAAGACATCTTTTGCATTGTTGGCAGGACTGTAAAATGGAGCCGTCAGTATGGAAAACGGTATGGAGATTTCTCTAAAAATTAAAAACAGAACTACCATATGATGCAGACATTCCATTCCTGAGAATGTATCTGAAAGAAATGGAACTACTATGTCAAAGACATATGGGCATCCCGCGTTCACAGCAGCATTATTTACAATAAGCAAGACTTGGGACACAATCTAGGTGTTCTTGACGGGTAAATGGATCAAGAAAACACACACACACACACACACACACACACACACACAATTCAGCCATAAAAGAGGAGGAAATCCTGTCATTTGTGACAACAGAGATGGACCTTGAGGGCGTTATGCTAAGTGAGTACGTCAGAGAAAGACAAATACGGTATGACCTCACTCATACAGAGGGCTGGAAAAACCCTTCCACATTTATAGGAACAGGTATCAGATTTGTGGTTATCACAGGTGGCGATCTGGGGAGGGAGGAAAAATTGGAGGATGGCGGTCAAAAGGAACAAACTTCCAGTTATAAGATAAATAAGTACTGGGGACATAATGTACAACATGATGACTCTAGTTAACACCGCCATGTGGTATAGATGAAAGTTGTTAGACAGTAAATCCCAAGAGTTCTCTTCACAAGGAAAACCCTGTTTTCTTTTTCTTCTTTTTCTATCTATAGGAGATGGTGGATGTCAACTAGGCTTACTGAGGTAATCCTTTCATGGTATGTGTAAGTCACGTTATTATGTTGTACCCCTTCTGCGCTGCTCTGTGTCAATTCTTTCTCAAGAAAACTGGAGAAAAAGAGAGAAAAGAGGGAGAAAAGAAATAGGTTACCAATAGCAGGAATGAAAGAGGACATTTCGCTAGAGACCCAGCAAATATGAAAGAAGTAAGAAGGCAGTATTACATTCCAATCTACATATATAAATGCGACCACTAGCAAACCGATAAACTACTAAACTTATCTAAGGCAAAATAACACGCACGATTCCGTATCGTTTACAGAAATTGAATCGGTTGTTTAAAACCTCTGACGACAATCCCAGACGGTATCGGCAGTGAACTCTACCAAGTATCGACAGGAGAAACAGACACACGCAGAAATTCTACACAATTTCCTCCAGAAAACTAAGCGAAGGAAACACCTGCAAGTGATTTCTGTGGCTACAATTTCACCGATACCAAGAAAAGAAAAACTACCAACCAATATTCTTTCTGAGCACAAGCACAAAATTCCTCAACGAAATGCCAGCAGTGGTAGCCAGCAATCTGGTCAGAGAAAATATACCATGATCAAGTGGGTTAGCTCGGGAAAGCAAGGGTGGTTCAGTAAGTGAAAACCAACTAAGGCAATCCTCAGATCTGGCATATAACTGATTAATCAATGTCATCTACAGTTTAAGATGAAAGATTAGAAAGAAAAATGACAGACTCCATGCTATGCCTGTCAAAACCCCAGTGGCATTTCTCGGTAATAGAAAAACAATCCCAAACTGCATCTGGAACAACACAAGACCCAGGACGGCTAAGGCCCCCTTGAGGAAGAACACAGCTGGAGGTACCAAAGTTCTTCATTTCCAAACCCAGTCCCGGGCAACAGTAAGTAAATCAGTACGGTACTGGCGGAAAGACAGACACACACCAATGGAACAGAAGAGAACCCAGAAATAAACCCAAGGCACAGACAGTCAACGGACCTTGACGAGGACGCCAGTAACACGCAACGGGGAAAGGACACTCCGTCAAAATGGCGCTGGGAAAACCGGAGGCCCACGTGCAAAAGGATGACACTGGACCCTCTGTTACGCCACACACGAAAATCAACCCAAAGGGGACTGAAGATTAAATATAAGACCCCACACTGTAAACTCCTGAAAGAAAACACAGAGGAAAGAAAAAGCTGCAGGACATGGGTCTTGGTGATGATCTCGTGGAATCGACACCCGCGGCACAGGCAAGAAAAGCAAAAACAGACAAGTGGGACTACATGCAACGTCAAAGCTTCAGCACAGCAAAGGAAACCACCCACAAGGCGAAAAGGCAGTCTGCAAAACGGGCACAACATTTGCAAACTGCGTTATCTGACAAGGAGCTGATTTTCCCCACGTATAACGGACTTTTCTAACTCAATAGCAAGAAAACAAGCAAACCAATGTAAAAACGAGCGAAATATCTGAACAGACATTTCCCCAAAGAAGACACACAAGTGGCCAAAAGGCATGTGGAACGTGGCTCCACATCCCCAGTCATCAGCAAAAGGCACGTGAACACCACAGTGAGAGGTCGGGCTGCACACCTGAGGACGGGTCTCGTCAAACCAACTACCAAACACAGCAGATCACAAGTGTCACTGGGCAAGCAAGAACACGGGAACCCTTGCGCCCCATCGGTGGGATGCAAACTGGCACAGCCACGACAGAAAGTGGTATGGAGGTTCCTCAAAAAGTTAAAAGTGAAACTGTCACAGGTGCTTGTTCACAGCAGGGTGCCCCCCTCCAAAGCACCAAGAACTACAAAACCAAAAAACCTACCATGTGAGGGGCGCCTGGGTGGCTCAGTGGATTAAGCCGCTGCCTTCGGCTCAGGTCATTATCTCAGGGTCCTGGGATCGAGTCCCGCATCGGGCTCTCTGCTCAGCAGGGAGCCTGCTTCCCTCTCTCTCTCTCTCTGCCTGCCTCTCTATCTACTTGTGATCTCTCTCTGTCAAATAAATAAATAAAATCTTTAAAAAAAAAAAAAAACCTACCATGTGATGCAGCAATCCCACCCCTGGGCATATGTCCAGAAGAACGGAGATCAGCCTCTCCAAGAGATGTCTGCACTCCCCTGTGCACTGCAGCTTTCTCCCCAGGAGTCAGGAGACTGGAAAGCACCCAGCTGTTAGTCAGCAGGGGAGCGGATACAGGAGGGGTGGCACACATACACGATGGGACATGAGCAGCCGCCTGAGAGAGGAGGAGATCGGACCATTTGCAGGCCAGCTGCTTTGGATTACAGAAGCGGGACAGGTGATGCTGCCGCTTACTGAGTGCCTTCCACGTGCCAGGTAATGTCAGCTACGTGGTTCCCATCTATTGTCTCCTGCAGGTCTCCCAACAAACCTCGTGGAGGCAGAGTGACGCCCTTCTACCCGGAGCAATTTGAAGCTGAAGGAGAGAGGCTGATGTGGCAGGGTCTGCCTTGGAATCGGGTGAGAGTGTCAACTGAATGCTGGGGTGCAGGGAGGGGAGTTTGGAGATCCAGGCAAGCACCGGGACACAGAGCACTGCCGATGCCACACGGCACTCCCAGAGCATCCCGTGCTCTGTTACCTGCCCTGCCCTCCCCTGCCCCTTACCCACCCCCCACGGCACCAGAAGCAGCCCCTAGCTATCTGAGGACGGGACGGGAGTGACCTGAATTCGTGCGCACGATGGAACATGATGTATATTTGTGTTCCCCCAAATGTGTTCCCCCAAACCCACAGTGGGAAAGCCAGCCTTCTGGTGAGGGGTCATCTGTGCCTGACACCAAGGACGAGAAGACAGTGGCACAGAAAGAGAGTCTCTGGGGCTGAAGAGACACGTCTGATGCCATCTCCACGTTCTTGGCCGTGGCTCATTCAGTGTGAAGCGTGACCTGCAACCTATCCCGTGGCAGCCTCAGTGGTTGTAATGACAGGGAACGTGCCAGGCCCAATTCTGTGAACCATCTCTGCATGACCTCATTACGTACTCAGAAATGCAACCTTCTCTGTCTGGTGTTTTTATTACAAAGAATAACAAACCCATTTCACAGGAGAGGAGCGTAGGGCACAGAGGGCCAAGTAAATTTCTCCAGAGGACGTGACTGCAAGTGGCAGAACTGGGTTGGAAGGAAGGGTGTCTAGGGTCAGAGCTTTGTCCTTACCCATTATATGGTGTGGG
Source organism: Lontra canadensis (assembly GCF_010015895.1). Classification (NCBI taxonomy): domain Eukaryota; kingdom Metazoa; phylum Chordata; class Mammalia; order Carnivora; family Mustelidae; genus Lontra; species Lontra canadensis. The sequence goes on along the minus strand of NW_022631191.1, from coordinate 1,621,151 downwards.
CTCCACAAAACAACAGAGAACCAGACCCCATGATGCTCACCATATCAGGAAGTCAGCTTCGTGCTGCAAACAGGCCTGAGCACAAAGGCAAGTCACGGTCACACAAACGAAATCAGAGGGGGGGGGGGGTGGGGGTGGGCACACTCCGGAGTCCAGTGATGCCATCAAGGACGTAGGTTCTTTCCAGCTCTGATGTGGCCATTTCTGGAACAGATGTTCCAAGACCAACATCCAGATACAGCAAGGTCCAGTGCAGAAAAGAGACTTTCCAGTCCCGTATCTTTTGTATAAACAAGGGAGTTTCCTTGTCTCTTCCTTTCCCACTGGCCAGCACCGGCTCACACCCTCATTCCTCTCACTCGGCCAGGAGGACTGGAGGGTGATGCCACACCTGTCCTGCACGAAACGTCTGGGAAGGTAACGGCAGTGAGGAAGCCCTTCGCCTCCTACCCCCGTCTGGGGTTTCAGGCAGCGTTTCTATCAGCAAGCCTCCTTCTCCTTCCCCTGAACTTCCCCCGAACTTCCACAACACCCTGCGTTTCCCCTTTCCCGGCCCCAAACCCCACCCAGCCGTCAGAGGCGGATTGTTTGGCTCGCTCACTAGCCCAGGCCCTGGCAGAGCCCAGGGACTTTGTCTTGTTCACCCATCAGAGCCTCAACCTCAGGGGGGCATTCACGAATACCTACCAAATGGAATAAAGGAGAATGTGAGGCCCTTTCTGAACATCTCACTTGATGTACCAACCCCGCAGAATCCGTGTATCTTCCATGGTCCCAAGGGAGAAAAGGCCTGTGTGGGGAGGGTAAGTGACATCTCAAGAGCTCACCTGCAGCAAGAGACGGAACTGCAGCCCAGGTGCATCCTGACTCCAGATGTAAGCACCCCTGGTGGCACTGCCTCTCTGGGTGATCTGTAAGCCCCAAAGCCTAACCTAGAAAGGAACCCCAGGGGAGTGAGACCAGTCAGGCTTCTTGAGGAGGCGACCTTCCACCAACAGTGTGAACAGGGAGAGGAGTTCGAGAGGCAGGTATCTGGGTCAGGACTTTCCAGACAAGAGGGAACACTGAGGAAGAAGTGTCTGGAGCAGAGGCTGCCGGGCCACGGCGCACATACTGTCGGGGGGGCTGGACAGGGAATGAGAGCCTCACAGAAAGCGGGGACAGCAGAGGGTGACAGGCCCCAGATCCTGCTGGGTGAGGAAGCTTCAACTCAGTCGGCTGGACCACAAAGGACACCGACAGATCACAGATGCTGAGTGACAGCCTGTATCAGGCTGGAAGGTAGGCAGAGGAGGGACACGGAGAAGACCATTCAGAGAAGAGGCACGTTTGGCAAAGAGCTGGAAGGACAGTGAGGAAGAGCACCTCCCTGAGAGGCTGACAGCACTCCCCCAGACCGACACACCCTTCACCTGGGAGCCCGTGTCCCTGTCCCCAAGGGCATTTGTCCTCTAGCCATAGCATCACACCCTTAATTAGCAGCCTGAATTCACTCAACAGTCCACCTGTTGGACACATCACTGTGGGCACCTGCTGTGTGCACCGGTCCCTTGGAAGACACTCTCTGAGCTCACTGGTGCTCCGAGGATCGTGATCCAAGTTCCACTGTGAGATCAGAATCGTGGCTGATGGGGCGACAGAGTGTCCCACACAATTAAAAGATCGTTATAGCCTCGCAGTTTTTCTTTTAAGCATGTGCAGTTAGAGGTGGTACAAAAGATGCAGCCTTCCTCCTCCTCCCCCCCAAAGAGAATCTGAGTACAGAGATGTCCTGTTTCCTCCATTTGTAATCCAGAAACAGCTGGTACAATAGCTACCCTTTATGGTGAAGTCATAAGGTCACCTTGGGTCAGGGTCCCTCATTCGCTGACAAAACGTGCTCTAAGCGCCAGCTGAATACCACGCATCAGCTTCCTGGACACGGTTTGGGGATGTAGGGACGAGGTAGGCTGAATCTGCCAGCAGATGACCACCACATGTTCTGTGAGAACACTGATGGTGGAATTTAAGTCGAAGTACCTTAGGAACACAGAGGAGGGCGTCTTCCCCCTCTCTAAGTGTACGTGTGCGTTTGGTCAGGACCCACTTCTCAGGGGTGGAGGCTGATGAGGCAAGCACTCGGATCACCCACATTTTCCAGACCTGCCAGCTGAAAAAACCCAGAGATCCCCACAGGCAGAGCCAGATTTCCGGCCTCGGTCTACCGAGCTCCAACCACCACTGCCCTCTGGCCAGCTCCGCGGCGGTGACGCAGCCGCCAAAAGCAGTTCCTCTGGCTCCCCTTGCCTCTCCATTCATAGTCTCTGGGGAACAGAGTGGGACTGGTGGAGACCGAGTTTGGGGAGTGGGGTGGATCGCAGAAGTCCCTCTAACGTGGCAAAGGGCCTCTCCACAGGGGAACGCTGGAAGCTGAAGCCCTGCTCGGCTGTGGGCTCTGAGGCAAGCCTCCCACGCCAAGGGACTCCAGGGCTGTTGCTTCGGGGCCGCTCCTCAGAGGGCAGACACAGAGTCTTAGAACCTTTCGGGGTTGCTCTACCCTGCCAGGGACCTGCGTTTCAAGGTGGACACGGTGTTGGGACCACGATGACTGTGCAATCGTGGAACAGTATCTCCATTTCAGCAACCGAAACACAATCCAGGTGTGTCGTCGTGAGCGCCAAGACTGGCTTTCGAGTCAGGCAAAACGGAGGTGGGATTTCCAGATCCACCCTCTCCTGCATCAGCCACTGACTCCTTTCGGCTTGCTTCCCCGTCTGAGGCCCTTGGGCTTTCAGGCTTACCCGAGTCCCTGGGTAATCACACTGTTATCTACCACGCACACCTTAGCTCCTCAAGACCTAGGCTGCGGGAAGAGGCAATCACACCGTGCCCTGTGTTAGAGACACGTCAGCAATGGAGGAAAGTAGGCCAGGCCCCTGGGAGTCTAGTCCCACCCTCTGGCCGGGGCTGGGAGTTGGGGCGGTACTGGTTGGACTGGTGGTTCCACCTTTTGTCTTGTCCAAGGCACACACTTCTTTTCATGCTGAGGTGTGCTGTGCTTACAGGGCTTGTAGTGAATGCGGGTAATCTCGTAGCTGAGTTGAGCCTATGGCAGGGAGAAACCAGTGGTGGGTTCACGCTCTCCACTGGATGCTCGAGGGACTGACATAGTTTCCTCTAGGGCTTGCGGGCACCTGGTGGGGGCCCCTAGGGACTGGTACAAAGGCACTGTCAGACTCCCTTGGTGAGTTCCCATAGGAGCAGGCAGCTAATCCTTGCTTCCTCCACCGCCACAGGAACAAATTAACCAAACCCCTTGTAAAGGAAAGACCAGTTCGTATACTTTCTCTCGTCCCAACAGAAAACTCAGACTGCAGCTTCCACTGAAAAACTAGCGCATCAGAACAAAGTCCACGGGAGGTGGCTGCAGGCCTGCTTAATGTCCTGGGTCACAGGTGCCCTAATGACATATTCTTTCCATGTTTCTGCTTATCCCTCCTCACCGGAAGGAAGGACCCCTTCACACTGGAAAATGTGGGCCACATTCCAAACTCCGAGTCACGTGGATCCAAGCCTCCATGTAAAATGAGGTGAGATCTTTGCCGAGTGTAAACCTAGTCTAAGCAAGGAAGCCTTTTCCAGAAAGGCCAAATTGCCGTCAGATTGCATTTCCAATTAGCTCACTGTGGTCCAGAGTAAAACCTCTGTCCATTTGGGGGGATTTATAACGGAATCTCCATCACTTCTTTTCAGCACAAAGTTCTGTGAACAGTGCCTTTTCATCCAGGTACTCCTCGCGTTAAGTGGAAATTGCCCTCTACTGAACCTGCCAGCTGAACATAGGTAGGAATCAGGCAAGTGAAGTGAATCCTCGATCCACAGGGGATGGCATGCGTGGGGCTGGGGAAAGGAGAGGTAGAGAGAAGAGAGAGCGTCTGGGTTCACTGGCCACCTGCTAAACAGAAAGAGGCGGAAGGGGGCTGGATATGTGGCGTGGGGTGGAGCAGGAGGCGGTGTGCTGAAGACGAGGCCTTCGAGGGCAGGCAAGGCCTGCTGTGCCGAGTCCAAGAGGCAGATGTGATCTTAAAAACAGCAGGATGCCCCCTGCAGAGTTTTGAGCAGGGTAGACAAGACCAGATTAGGATTTAAGAAAGGTCCCTCAGGCAGTGGGATGAAAACACTTGTGGCCAAGGGTCAAGATTGGTGGTGACTATCCAGCACAGAGGAGGGTCATCTGGACTAGGGATCGAACCGTAGTGATGGAAGAAGTGTCAAGATCTTATTTAGAAGGATGGAGGAAGTTGGATTGACAGGCCTTAGTAACTGAGGGGTGGTGAGAGAGGCAACAAGGAAGGAGGGCTTTAAAAAAAAAGATTTTATCTGAGAGAGACAGCGTGAGAGAGAGAACGTGAGCAGGGGGGAAGGGTAGAGGGAGAAGCAGACACCCCGCTGAGCAAGGAGCCCGATGCGGGACAGGACTCTCAGGACCCGGAGATCATGACCTGAGCCGAAGGCAGTGCTTAACTGACTGAGCCACCCAGCTGCCCAAGGAAGGATGGGTTTAAGGATCGCCGGCCCAAGCAGCTGGGTAGAAGGTTGCTTTTCACTGAGTTTGGCAACACCGGAGGAGATGCAGATGTATGGGGAGTGGGGGTGGACGCAGTCGGTTCTGGACACGTTGCGTATTCTCTGCCTCTGCACTCAACCACTTAGTACCTCAAATACTTGGGGGAGCTGACCCAGCTTCTCTGTGCCTGAGTCGTTTCAACTGGAAGGGAAGGATACTAAAAATTAGGAAAAAGAGCTAATTTGTTTCATTCCGTCTCGAAAATGTTCTTCCTTTGCACGGCACAGAGCTGTTTGACAGTCAGGTACTCCTTGGGTCCAAAGGGATTCTCTCTACTCATCCATATATTGGTTGGTTTTACTTAACTGCCTTGCGTGTTTTCAACACGCAGCATGGACTGTCAGTGCTAAAAGAAAAAAAAAATAATAATTCAAAGCAACGTCCTGAACAACGTCCTGAACTTAGCCCATCGGCCCGTCTCAGAAACACAGGCCCCTTTCAGGCCCTTCAGTCTTCCTCTGGTAGGCTCTCCCTCAGGGATGGTGGTGAGCCTTTGGGACCTACTTCCTCCAACACTTCTCTTCCCCGTCAGGCCATCCCCAGTGTCCCAGAGACTGGCTAGCACTTTTTGAGTGCAATCTGTCTGTAGGCCTGTCAGTTGTCTCAGGAGGTGTGTCGTTTCAGAGAGGACAGAACCAGATGTGTGGATCTGGAAACCAACACTATGTTCCTGCATGGCCGACAGGTGATGAAGCCATCCATACCAAGATTTGAAATCAGGGCCCCACCACTTACTCCCTGTGTGACTTTGGGCAGATAACTGAACCTCTCTGTGGTCAGTTTCCTCACTTGTAAGATGAGCACCATGCTCTTATTCTGGGATAATGACTCATTTTGCTTCCTTCATTTAGATCAGGAAAACAGTACTTTTCAAAAAACCATGAAGTGCTTGTCAGGTATCGATTACTTCCAGAGTTAAAAAGAGAATCTCTGCTTATCTGGATATCTGCTTGGACAGGCACAAAAGAGGGCAAGCGCATTTTTACCCCACAGACAACGATGAACTTCACCTGAGCCATGACAAAAGCCACAGGCAAGAAATCTCCACAGGCTTTCGCCGTGCACAAATGGCTGACCCGGAAGGACCACTCTTGCCCCTTCTATCTTTGAGAAGGCTTGCTGTTCACTCTTTGTCATACCCACCATCAGTCTCTTGGGCGACCCTGAGGTTTAGATGTGAGAAGGCCAAACACGGACCTTCCTCTTCTGGCTGAAGGGCCAGACAGTCTCTCCCAGCTTCCTGCTGTCTCAGGAACAGCCACAGAGACTTAAAAAGGTCAATCCTCCTGAAACTAGCTAGACACGGAGAGAAACATTTCCTGGTCCACAGACGGAGACTAGTCCTGAATGCAGAAACACCCCTACCTTAAATCTGCCCGCTGTAACGTGTCTACTTATCCCTACGAAGAAAAGACAAAACCACCCCGCCGACACACACTGATCTTCAGATGGGGTGCTCTCCAGATTGCAAGAGCTTGAATAGACAAGCTCTCTCCTAGTTTTGCTTTTGCCTTCGCCCGCGTGCATGCGCAGCCTACGCAAAACCCCTAGTAAGAAAACAAAAATTTGTAACACAGATCTCACGCGTGGCCCCTGCAAGGGACCTAAACAGGGTGTCACGGAGAAGCCCCTCCCTGGCCAGCCCACCCAGCTGAGAACCACGTGCGTCGTCTGCGATGTGACCTGCAGAGCCCGGAAATGCTCCCGGGGATCTCAGGAAGTACTCGTCGTCACTCTGATGCGCCGCCATGGGGGGCGGGCTCAACCCTCCCACCTCCCGGGCGCTCTCATCAGGGTTTCCATGCACCCAAGCCGCGGTCCAGGGAGATGCGCCCACTGTGCCCCCCGGACACTCCCGGCTCCCTCCCCGTCCCGCCCCGTACAGCCGGAGAAGGGATTAAAAAGTACCCGGCCTTGGGCCCCTGGGCTCATTCCTATGACGTCACGCAGCCTCTCCTCTCCTAGGGAGTGTCTGCGCGCGCGCGCGCGCGCGCGCGCGCGCGGCTGGTCGGCCTAGGAAGCCGGGAGGACTCTTCCTCTCGGTGGTCTTAGTCTTAACCCTTCCATTTTGGGAGGCACGCTTCACAGCCTGGGCTGAGGAACCGAGGGTGTGCGCTGGCTGCGGGGTGGTGGGAACCTGATCCTGGGAAAGAACGAGCAAAAGCGAGGGCCTGAGAGCGAGAGAGGGAGAATCTCCCTAAACAGGCCGTGCGCACATTAGTGTCTCACAGGACTAGCGTTCTCCCTGAGCCATGTGCGACCGGTGCTGTCTGAAAGAATAGCTGTTTTTCTCACAAGCCCTAGTTCAGCTGTATCAGGACTGCCATTTGAGAACCTGCGTATGGCATATTTCTCTTTTCTCTAATTAGGTTGCCATTTTTAGTGGAGATGAGACTGAGACTTCTAATGGGCATTGCTAGAGCCTGGGACATCACTGGGCTCCAATCTGTGTTCCACGGGTCAGAGTCTGTTTCCTTGGCAGTGCCTCCTGTATTTCCTGAGAAAGTCTGTCTAGGAGGAGAGGCGTGGGGGGGGGGGCGGGGAGAGACACACACACAGAGAGGCAGAGGTGTCATGATGTGACACAGGAAAAGACATGCTTTTAATAGGCTCTGTGATTCCTACATTGGTTACAATTACTTAGACCGCAGTAATCAGATAGAAGCTGCAGCCTATGAGATCTGGAGAAAGAAGGCATCTTTTTGGTTGTCCCGTCTGCTGGAATACAGCCAATCCTGACAGACATCTAACGTGATCAGAAATTTAGTTTTACAATTAATCACAGGATTCCATTTACACTTCCAATACAATTTCCTTGTATTTACTACTGGGCGTACTGGGTGGTGTGTGTGTGTGTGTACGTGCGTGCGCGTGCATGTGTGTGTGTTTTAGGGTTGTTTTGCTTGTTTGGTCAAAAACGTAAAATTGAATGCCTTTCTTGCCTGAGCCTCTCAAGGTACCAGCAAGAGAAAGGATTAAAAAAAAAAAAGATCCCGTATTTTAAGGAAATTTCCCACAACTCCCTATCAAAAGGGCAGCAGGGTCTCTTACCTGGAACCTCTTGGGATTCAGTAAAATGTCTTGCGAAGAGTATCTTTAGGGAAGCACTGGTTCTGGTGTTTTGAGTTGGATACTGACTACCATTTCAAACTGTACTTGAGATTTGCATGAAATAGGTAAGTTAGAGCTCTGGACTGGGAGAACCCAACCCTAGGGAAGGGTCTGAGGGAAGCACACCACAGGGAGTCAATGGTCGAGAAGCCAGGTTACTGAGAGCTGGAATGGATGAATCCCGGCGGTTCATTCAGATCGAGCTCCGTCTTTCCGGACAGCTGTCGGACTGAAACGTTGGGCAGAGGTCACAAACACCTCATGTCTGAACTCGGTATGTGACAAAGTCTCTCAGTCAGGATATAAACAGCCACGTGGTCAGAAGTTTCAATGCCTGCAACACAGCACCACAGACGTAGGAGACCTCACCCTGGGACCGGGATATCCCCCCACCCAGCTCGGAAGCATCACAACCTGGACACAGACTCCCAAATACCTCATGGACCGCACACTACAGCTAGGAAAACCCAAACGATCCCAATAACACACCGAGGGAAGCCAACCACACGGACTCACTGGCCTAGACAAGGAAGCCAGGTTGTGGGGAGCTGGAGAGAATGAGCTCCAGACCCAGGAAAGGGCAGCAAGGAGACTGCAATGCACTGGACACACAAGATTAAACAAGGCACAGAACTCAAACTCCTGGAAACTCAAGAAATGAGGAGAGGGACAAGAAGCAGCTCAAAGACAAATCAATTCTAAAATACAGACCCACATACATTTTAGGAACCTAACCACCTGCGACATAGAAAAGTTAATAGCTCACAGACCACACACCCTGCACGTCACACAACCACAGAGCTCACAACCCTGCATGCAGACGCACAAACAGCACAGAGCACCTGTACTGTGGACACAGAGCTTACTCGGACACTCCCTGTCCCGTGACAAATAACCTTTGTGATCTCACAACCTAGAGTGCTGGACCCCCAGGCGCTCAAATATGCCAACCTCGACACACACTGTCAGGAGGGCTCAAACCCTAATTCCTAAAGTACTTCATGACAACAGCCCCAGACACCTTCCATGCTGCACCCTGCACCCAAAACAGGTCAAATACCTCACACGCTGGGAGGAAGCCCTAAATAGCCCAGAGAACTCTCACTTGGGACACACAGCACTCCACAGCTCAGTGATCTCACACGCCGGCACACCCTCACACAGCTCAAGACATCTCAAATCCTGGACAGATCCCAAACCAGCTCAGAGAAATGACATCCTGCTTCTCAATATAAAAAGTCACCCCATACAAGACAGATGTCAACGAGAGCCACAATGAGGTCTCACCCACCCCCACGAGTGAGACACTCGAAAGGCAGAACTCCAGAGAGCCTTTCAGGAACACAGCTGTCTCCAGGGTATTAGCCCCTATCCTAGTGGGCCCGTCCAGGCACCCGAGGAACCTCCTCTTCCAGAGGATGGGTGACTCACAGGTTTTGCCATTGTTGGCTGTTTCTGGACAAAGACAAGGCTGCACTAGGCCCAGGCCACGCCCAGGAGGGCAGCAGCGCCCCCCACCCCCCGGGCCCCGCCCCAGGCTTGACACACAGTGGAGCCCTCCGCCCATCAAAATAGGGATATCGTCTAGGCTGGCAGTGTTCATACCATCCTCAGGAGACTCACACTATCCTTAAGGTCCCAGAGCCCACCTGCTGAGGAGCGAAAGCTGTGCAAAGTGGAGCAGGACAGTCCCAGGCTGCTCAGGGTAGGTCCGGTCCCCGCCACCCTGCCTTCAGGAAGGTCTGGCCGGCAGCGCATTCACCCTGACACAGCGCTCCCTTCAGCCTTCTCAGCTCCTAAACCTTGCAGGCATTGCAGCCACCTGGTTTTCCCAGTGTCCACCGGAGCCCCGAACAGAAGGGACACCTTCAGCCAGCAGATCTTTTGCAAGCCAGTGAACACGAGTGGGGGAAGGAGATGCTGAAGGGGTTCACGTTGCCCTGCCAGGTACACATGCCACAGACCACGTACCTGACCACTGAGGGGTGCCCCTGCTCCACCCACCCCTCCACCTTATCATCTCCCCAAAGAGGAAAGCTGTCCCCTCCTCTCAATCCCTAATTCTGCTTTAAAGGGAAAGGTGGCATGAGGGTCTCCAGTTGCTGCCAGGCTTTGTGCAAACTGTGAGGCACATGCATTTCCCCCTCTTCTCGCCCCACGAGGCCAACACCAGAGCAGGGCTATTTGCTCACGGGCATGTATCTACTGTGAGGCTGTGGAATTTGGGGACAGAGCCTAATGTGGGCCCAACTGGTGCACGCTGTCCTCCTCAGGGGACACACACACACTGGCCCAGCTCTGAGGCCACTTCCCCCGGGAACCGGGGAACACAGGAACCCAGTCTTGCATCTGCAGCCTTTCAGACTCAGGTGTGAATACAGTCAGGACTGGTGAGAAGTTCACTGACTTGAGAACCTGCCTATATCTTACTTACCTACTCTCACCCAAACATCTCCTGTCTAATGCTTAAAATCCCATCATTTAACTGTTCACTTCTTTGGGCTGAGTGGGTCACTGTCGGATTCCCTGGAGAAACCTGGTCTGGAGAATGTCATGAGTATGTCTCTGAAAGATCTCTGCCCATCCAGGACCCGCATGTAGTCTGCTGGGCACATAACGGGGCACCGGAGAAAGATTTCGTGATTGCTTATTGGGCACCGATATCCCTATTGTGGGATCCAGTATCCACCGTTTAAAAACCTAACTGGAAGACAGACTAGAGGATAGAATAAAAGCCAGTGATCCCACCGACCTGGCCAGTATCTTCAGCCTTTTTTTTGTGAATGAGCAGCCTGAGGTTCCACAGCAGGTTTCCAAACGCTCCACTTCCACCTCCACTCTTCAAAGCCCTACCTATGCACCGTTAACCTCTCTAGGACGCCCCGACCTGCAGCCATTGGGAGTTCTCTCCCCTGGAAGATCCTGGTAGGCAATCCCATCTAGACCAATCAGATCCACTGGTGTCTTTCATCTCTGCCCTGCTCACCCATCAGGGAAGCATTCACGTGCCCCACTGACACCTTCTCTGGTCCCCACTCAATTAGAATCTGTAGAGCTGACAGGTTGGGGTCAGAAGGGGGATGATGGCGACCTCGGGGGGAGGCACAGGTCCTTGCATGGTAGTGAGCTCCCCTGCACCCTGCACACAATGGTTTGTTTGGGAACACAAGGCTCCCTCACTCCCAGTTGTCCCTCCCAAAGCGGACTGCTGCTTCTGGCTCTCTCAGTGGTACATCCCAGTACAGGCAGGTACTGCCCACTGCTCCTCTACCAGCCTCTCACCCTCTCCTGTCCCCGCACACTCTGGTAATTTGCCCAGACAGGTTCACATCACCCCCAGCTCCCCTCCTACCTGGGAATACACCTAAATGGGTAGTGGATTGCTCTATCTTGGTCTCGCTATTGATTATTTATTTTTTTAATAAATTTGACAGACAGAGAGAGAGAGCACAAGTAGGCAGAGTGGCAGGCAGAAGGAGAGGGAGAAGCGCTCTCTCTGCCGAGCAGGGAGCCCGAGGCAGGGCTCGATTCCAGGACCCTGGGATCATGACCTGAGCCGAAAGCAGACTCTTAACCGACTGAGCCATCCACGTGCCCCAATCGGTCTCACTACTCTTAAAATCCCCACGGCGGTGGGGGGGGGGGTGGCGGCTGGGCGGCTCAGTGGGTTAAAGCCTCTGCCTTCGGCTCAGGTCATGATCTCAGGGTCCTGGGATCGAGCCTCACATCGGGCTCTCTGCTCGGCAGGGAGCCTGCCTTCCCCCTCTCTCTGCCTGCCTCTCTGCCTACTTGTGATCTGTCTGTCAAAAAAATAAATAAATAATCTTGAAAAAAAAAAATCTCCACAGGTATCATTCGAGCTGCAGACTCCACGATCTTGTAGACAGCCTGGGAGAAAGCGCTCAGCCTCCTGTCAACAGCCCCTGCTTCACGAATGGGGTGCTGGAGGCCAGCAAAGGGGCATTTGTTACCCCAGCCATCCCGAGGGAAGCATGAATTGGTAAAAGAACTTCGCAGGGCTCTGTGGCAGCATCTATCAAAATCTGATTCCACCCTGTCCCCACCCTCAGTACAATTTCAGTTCATGAAACGGGGCACACGTGTGCGTCTTCAGGGACGTCTCCCCAGCATTTAGAACAGTATCAGGTCCACAAGCAAGTACTTCAGAGACGTTTCTGTACTGAAGGAACCTCTGATCCAGCAATCTCCACTGCTACCAACTGGTCTTAAATACTCACACAGGCACAGAGCTATGTGTATCAGGACAAGAAGAAATTTCTGGGGGAAAGAAACTCTAAATGGCCCTTAGTAGTCAACACCCTTTGGAAGGGGAAATGAGAGATGACGTGTTCGTATCATACCGTGGAGCACCCACTGGCCTTGAAACGGAATGAGAGGAGCAAATCTGTACTGGCCAGAGGGCTTTATTTTGCTTTTATTTTACTTTTATGTGTATTTTTAAATGGGGAGTAGCATGTAAGAAGTACTCCCACGTCAACCAGGGTCTGTACGTGTATATGTGTGCGCACGTGCAGTCTGTAAATACGGATAACAGGGACAAGAAGGACACACCTCATCCGCCTACAGTGGTCACCTCTGATGACCGAACTGATGAAGGCAAGATCTGAACAGCTTACTAGGTCTTTTGGGTGTAGCCAACCGCATTTCTAAAAATGGCCAAAAAACTATTCAAAGGTACGTACCTGCTTTCATTAAATTTTTTTTTTTCTTCATTTTATTGAGCTGGAAGTCATGTACCGTCGTGTACCATCACCCTTTTTAGTTGTACAGGCACAAGGTTGTGCAAAGTGTCACCAATATCTAATTCCAGAACAAACCCTATACCATTAGCAGTCCCTCCCCAATCCCCTCTCCCAGGAACTCTGGATATTCACTACTCGGCTTCCGGTCTCCACAGATTTGTCCATTCTGGGTATTTCAACTAAATAGGATCACACATTACACAGCCTTTGAGCACGGCTTCTTTCGCTTAGCTTAATGTGTTCAGGATTCATCCATGTTGTGGCAAGTATCACGGCTCCATTCTTTTTTGCCTGAATGTTATTCTACGATATGGTATCACCACACGTGATAGATTCTTGACATGGCTGGCATTTGGGTTGTTTGCACTCTTCGACGGTTGTGATTAAGGTTGCCAGGAACATCTGTATACAAGTTTTTGTGAGAGCTTATGTCCTCACTTGTCTTCAATACACACCTAGGAGTGGGATAACTGGGTCAGACAGCAATTCTGTTTAACTTTTTGAGGAGCTGCCAAACTGTTTTCCACAGCAGATGTTCCATTTTGCATTCCCACCAGCAATGTACGAGGATTTCAGTTTCTGCACATCCTCCCCAACACTTCTTACTTTCATTTTTGAAATTGTATCCATACTAGTGGGCGGTAAGTTGTAATTCATTGTGCTTTCAGGTTTTATTTCCCTAACGACTAATATTTTTGAACACCTTTTCATGTCCTTCTTGGATATTTGTATATCTTTTTTACAGAAATGTCTACTCAAATGCTTAGCCCATTTTTAATTGGGTTGTCCTTTTGCTGTTAATTTGTAAGAATTCTTTCTACATTCGGAACACTGGACCCTTATCGATACACAAATATTTCCTCCCATTCTTTGTATTTGTTTTACCACATTCTTGTGGTGTCCTTTAAAGCAAAAATTTTTTCCTAATTTTGATGAAGTTCATTTATATCCATTTGGCATTTACTATCAGCGCTTTGGCGTCATAGCTAAGAATCCGTCACCCAACCCAGCGTCACAAAGATAGACTCCTATGCTCTCTTACAGAAGGCTGATAGTTTCAGCTCTTACATTTTTTGATCCCTTTTGACTTAATTTTTGCCTATGGTGTGAGGTTTGGATTCAAATTCATTTCTTTAAACGTGAGCACCTAGTTGTCCCAGCACCACTTGCGAACAAGGCTGTTCTTTTCCCACGTAACTGTCTTGGCACTGCTGCCAACAAGTAACTCACCATAGTTGTATGGGTCATTTCCGGACTCTCAATTCTATTCCGTTGATCTCTATGTCCATCCTTACATCAGTATGACATCATGTTGATTACTGGAGCTTTGAAATAATGTTTGAAATCGGAATGTGTTGAGTCCTCCACCTTTGGTTGTCTCCTGTGAGATGGTTTAAGCTATTCTGGGTCCCTGCAACTTCCACATGAATTTCAGGATCAGCCTCTCAATTTCTAAAACACCGCAGTTAGACTATCAACAGGGATTACACTGAATGCTTCGTGGATCAATTTGCGGAATGTCGCGAACTTAACAACATCAAGTGCCCAATCCCTGAACACAGGAGGTCTTTCCATTTATTTCAGTATGCTTTCCTCTCTTTCAGCTGCGTTTTGTGCTTTTCAGTGTGTACCTCTCACACCTGTTTGGTTCAATTAGCTCCTGAATATGTCATTCTTTTGCCTCGATTGTAAGTGAAATTGTTTTCTTACTTATTTGGATTATTCACTGCTCATGTATAGAAATGGAATTGATTTTTGTGTATCAATCTAGTATATGGTAGGGTTAAACCAACTATAGCCAACAACAGAACTGAAGTCCAACTTGAGTAGCGGAAAGACTGACTCAGACACCAACACTGACACCCTCTGATGGGAAGAGCCAAGAAGAGAGACACGTTACATACACGGGAACAAACAGGATGGCGGCTACTTACTCATCAGCATCGCTGTGACCCAGAATTTTCAGATTCATGCAAATGCTTTTGAGAAATGAAGGTGAAACAAAAATTTCAAAGCAAACAAAAAAGCTGAGGAGATGCACAGCCAGCAGATCTGCCCTACAAAACATGTGAAAGGAAGTTCTTCGGGAAGAAGGTAAATGATAACCAAAGAAAATCAGGATCTATACAGACAACTGGACAGGGCTGGGCATGGTAAAGTCATGGGTGAATACGAATTTTTTTTCTAGCAATTCATCTCTTTAGAAGAGAACTATCGAAAGTAACAACAGGAACAATGTGTTGCGGGGTTTAAGACACTGAAGGCAACCACAGCACCAAGGACGGGAGAAAGAAGGAGAGGTATACAGTCGTATGATTCTTACGGTGTACGTGAAGTGGCAGAATATCATTTGAAGGCATGGTGCGAGAAGCACCAATATACACTGTACACCCTAGAGCAACCATCTGAAAAGACTGTTTAAAGGTGTTTAACTAGTAAGCCACTAGTAAGTGGAGATAAAATGGAATAACAGCAAATGCTCAACTGATCCAAAATTATGGCGGGAATAGGAAAATCTAAATAAAAAATACATATGATAGAAATATACAGCCAGTCAGATGGCAGATGTACACGTAAACTGTTAACACACTCAATGTGCACTGCCTGCATGTCAATTAAAAATCCCAATTTGTCACTTCAGATAAAAATAGCAAGACCCAACTACTTACCGTCAAAAGAATCGCACTTAAGCATAAATACATACATAAGTTAAAAGTAAGTGAATGGGAAATGTTACTGCTATGGTCTGAAGGTGTCTCCTCCAAAATTCTTACGTTAAAGCCTGACCCCCAAAGATGATAGTGTTAGGAGGCTGGCCTTTGGGAGGCATAGGTCCTAAGGCAGAGCCCGCATGAAGGGGACCAGGGCCCTTATGAAAGAAGCTCCGGAGAGATCCACTCACATTGTCTTTCCACTATGTGAGGGCACGACCACAAATCTGTGACCTGGAAGAGGGCCTTCACTAGAACCCAACCAGGTGGGCCCCTGATTCCGGATGTCCAACCTCCGTAACAGTGAGGAATAAGTTTGTGTATAAGACACCCGGTATGGTATTTTGTGCCCGCACCCCGAACACACTGAGACACATATACCCAGCAAACGTGAATCAAATGAGTAGCCAGAGGGGCTAAATTACTATTACACCAAGTGAACTTCAGAATGAGGATCATCACAAGGGAAGAGACAGAGTGACGTAATAAAATAGAGGTCTCGTCATCGAGAAGATGAAAAAATCATGAACGTGCATGCGTTTTTAAAGCACAAGAGGTAAAAACTGAGAAAACCAAGAACAAAGACAAACTGGTTATAATGAGAGCCTTCAGCATTCTCCTGCCCACAACTGAAAGTACAAGTGGACAATACAATCAGACACTCTATGGAACACCTGAGCATGACTCCCCACAGACATGACCTAACTGATACTTACAGAAAGACAGTGGAACAGACATTCTTCTGAAGTCACAGGCAGTGCTCACCAAGACAGGCCATACGCTGTGCCATAAAGTAAATCTCGGCGTCTAAAGGTCTGAAACACACACCAGGTTCTCGGACCACAAAGAATTAAAACAGAAATGGGTTGCAGCAAGCTATCCAGAAAACCACAAAATGTTTTGAAATTAAATGACATTTCTAAATCACGTGGGGATCAAGGAAGAAACTGCAAGAAGTTGAAAAGGAAACCACGGTGAATCAAAATTTGTGAGGCGAATCTAAAACAATGCACTGAGGGAAATTTCTATCATTAAATACTTATACTAGAAAAGAAGAATCGTCTCCGATCAATGATCTAAGCTGTCACCTTAAGAAATTACAAAAGCGGGGCGCTCTGCCAACGTAAGCTTTTGTCCGCCGGGACTCTTCGGTGGTGGGAGGATCGGGAGGTGAGAGGGTGATACATTTTGGGGTGCTGTGGGGGTGGGACGGTTATGCATATCAGCCTTATCCAGACCAGTCCACGTCAGTTTTTTCTCGATGAAAAAGTATTTTGTGTTAATTATCAGGTATCGATTATCAAGAGTGATTTTGGGCGAATAAGAGACGTCGCAGTCAGAAAACTGGGGAGTTGAGGTCACGGTGCCTTCTTGGGCCTCAGTGTTCTCCTCTGTAAAATGAGGGTGACTGTAAAACTGCTTTGTAAAATGTAAAGCGTTACATGAAAAAAAAAAAAGAAATTACTAAAGCAAAATCAATTTAAACCTAAGGCAAGGAGAAAAAGAATTAACGGAGGTCTGAAAAGAAATCAACTTAGTAGAAATCATAGAATCGCTACAAAGGAATCAATGAAACTAAGAACTGGTTCCTTCACAAGATCAGTAAATCTAATAGGTTTAGCCAGACTG
The DNA here is from genome assembly GCF_010015895.1 of Lontra canadensis. NCBI lineage: Eukaryota > Metazoa > Chordata > Mammalia > Carnivora > Mustelidae > Lontra > Lontra canadensis. Next base: position 1,604,331 of record NW_022631191.1, on the reverse strand, counting down.
GTAAAAAATGAATGGATGGCTCAGCAGGTTATGTGTCTGCCTTCGGCTCAGGTCATGATCCCGGGGTCTGGAAGGAGCCCTGGGTCGGGCTCCCAGCTCAGCGGGGCGTCTGCTTCTCCCTCTCCCCCCTGCGTGTGGCTCGCGCTCGCTCTCTCGTGCACTGGCTCGTGCTCTGTCTCAAAGGAATAAAATCATATAAAGAAAAAAATCCGTTAACCCAGATGGCCCTACATCTGTCAAAGAGAACGAATTCAATAAATCAAACACAAACTAAAAACCGTTCCCTCACAAAAAAATTAAGGCTTAAGCGGCTTCGTTGTTTACATTCTAGCTTCCAGGTAACTGAAGAAGAGGTTAAACTTCCTAAAGCATGTTACAGAGCCAGCCACATCCTGACATCAAAGCAAGACACCATCTCTCTCTTTTTTTTTTAAAGATTTTATTTATTTATTTGACAGACAGAAATCACAAGTAGACAGAGAGGCAGACAGAGAGAGAGAGAGGAGGAAGCAGGCTTCCTGCCAAGCAGAGAGCCTGATGCGGGGCTCGATCCCAGGACCCTGAGATCATGACCTGAGCTGAAGGCAGAGGCTTTAACCCACTGAGCCACCCAGGTGCCCCAAGACACCATCTCTTAAGAATACAAATTACAGAGTGTGAAAAAAAAAATAAAGGGAAATATCAGTATAAAGTAGAGTCCAGAGCCTAGAAGGGAGAGCCATATTGCTCAACATCCATTACAGGAAGGGCTGTCCACTATGGAGCCAAGAGAAGAATAATCAACATGAAAGAACCTCAATTATAGGCCCCAACAGGAAAAGATGTACATGGCATCACCTACGAGATATGGACTACTCTTGCAACTCAGCCAGCCAGCAACTGTAATCACTCTGAACTCTTGCTGTATCTCCAATGGACTTTTGTTCCAAACAACCCCTCCCGACTTCCTCCTTCTTCACGAAATAACGTTCCTCTCCTTTGTTTGCTGGACTTGCCTAGGATTTTGCCTCAGGTTGCTTGCTCCAATTTTCCAATTCTCTGCTATTCCTGAATAAACCCATTTTTGCTGGTAACATAACTGGCTGTTTTACTTTTCAGGCTAACAAGAGCAATGTAACTCGTGAACACAGATGCAGTAATCCCAAATAAAATATGAGCTGTTTGAAACCAGCAATACATACAAAAGATAAAATACCATGGTGAAATGGCATTTGCTCTACGGCTTCAAGATGGGTTGAATGCTTGATAATCAATCCCTCTAACTGACCATAAAAACAGACTAAAAATACATGAGCGTCTCAACAGATGCATAAAAAGCACTTGATCAAATGTACTTGATAAAAACGCCTAGCAAATCAGCTAGCTATAGAGAGGGATTTCCACCTTAGTCTCTTAGGGCGGATGTAACAAAACTACCACAGACTGGATGACTTACAAAAGCAAGAGAAATGTATTTCTTAGATGTACGGATGCCGGGAAGCCCAAGATCAAGGTGCCAGCAGATTCAGGATCAGGTGAGGCCCTGCTTCCTGCCACAGAGACTGCTGACTTCTTGTCCTCACATGGCAGGAGGGCTGAGGGAGCGCTCAGGGGTCCCTTTTATAAGGGTGCAAATACCACACCTGTGGGCTCCACACTCGTGACCTGATCGCCTCCCAAAGGCCCCACCTCCAATTACCATCATACTGGAGAAAGGCTTCACCATGAATGTTGGGGAGATGGCAATATTCATTCAGTCTATGGCAACATCCTTAAACGGATAATTGGCAGCTACAGAAAGAGCTAAAGCTAATATAACCACGAATCCTGAAGGTGTGAATGCTTCCCTTCTAAGACAGGGAACACGGCAAGTGTGTGTACTTTTGCCACTTCTAGTCAATAGTTTACTGCCTGTTCTAGCCGATAAAAAAGTCCAGAGGAAAGAAAGATGCAACAGTCATTACTCACAGGCAAACCTGAATCCCTAAAAAGAATCCACAGAAAAGGTACTTGAAATAAGAGGCCAGTTCAGCAAAGTAACAAAATACAACATCAGTACAGTATCAGTACAATAGAGTCCATTGTTTCTATATACCAGCCATAAACAATCAAAAACAGACACTGTAAAAAGCAACACTACAAAGTACCACACTAAGAAACAGGAAGGAGAAGCATGCCACCGTGCCACCATCGTCCCCACTTCCCAACTACAGAGTTGTGGCTCAGAGGTTTGGAAGCAGATAGCTCCTCCCGGAGGAATGAATTTTTCATTTTCAAATCAGTGTTCTCAAGGTTAGGCCCAGGGGCACTTTCAAAACAGTGGAGCCCGTGGAAGAGGCAACCCATAGCATATTGGTGGAATTCTTGAACGTAGAGGATCGACTGTAGGCTGGCTGGATTACCTGAGACAATCAGGGAGAAGAGACAGCTGGAAGGAGGCTGCCTGGGGTCAGAAGAAAAAAATCTCTAACACTAACGTGGACAGCTAGCCCTTCAAAGGAGCAGGGATTTCACAGGTTTCTATTATGAAGCAACACAGCCAGGTACTGCTGAAAACAGCAGAAGCGGCCCCCAGTTAGTAGACCTGAACAGCTGGGTTTGGTCAGAGAAAGAGACAATCCAAGAGAGCCCTGCCCAAACCAGCCACCGCAGGGTGACAGTGGGCATCCCCGAGTCGTCTCTCCCTGAGGAGTAAAATCTGAAGCATAACACAGCTAGGGTGGGGGGCGAGGCTAGGGGGAGAGTAAGGAGTGAAAACAGACTCTAAATGAACCAGCCAGACACTAAAACAGCTAAACAAGCAAATAGCAGTAAGAAACCCGGGAAGGGGTGGGATGGTCCAGTACCCAGAACTGCTACAGTATTTTAGACAGTGTAGCAACCGGACTAGTTTAGATTGTCAGGTTTCCAGACAAGGAAAAAAACCTGGGATACATGCAAAGAAACAGGAAAGTATGAAGAAGTGAGCCACAGAAACTGCCTATGGTTGTGACCAGGTGACAGATTTGACAAGGAATTCAAAGTTGCTGTTATACATAGGTCCGAAGAACAAAAGGAGACCACAATCAAAGTAGTGGAAGGTATGATGAAAATGTCACATCAAACAGAGAATAACAATAAAGAGAGAACGATTACCAAAAAGAACCGAATCGAAGTTCTGGAGTTGACAAGTGCAATACTGAAGTAAAAAAAATTCACTCAAGGAGATCGACGGTAGTTGAACTGCCAAAGATTTAGCCATCTTGAAGAAAGACAGTCAGAGGCTGCAGAATCTGAAGAAAGAGAGGAAAACAAGTGCGGAAAATAAACGGAGCTGCAGAGAAATATGGGACACTCTTAAGAACACCCACCGAGATGCAGGAGAGTGCCAGAACGCAGACGGAAAGGGGCAGAAAAAACATTCAAAAGGATACTGCCTGAAAGAAGCTAAAGGAACCCCAGGCGGGATAAACGAGAAGCGAGTCAGACACACCACAGTAAAAAATGCTGAAAGCCACAGGCAAGGAGAAACTCTTGAAAACAAGAGAAAAGGACCCTTCACTTATGGGGGAAAGCCAATCAGATAAACAGCAGATTTCTCAGCAGAAAAAACGGGAGGACAGAAGGAGGGGGATAATCATTCAAAATGCTCAGCAACCAACAATCTCACATCCAGTAAACTCTTTTTAAAAATGAAAGCAACATTACCGAATCTGCTCGTTAGTTCTAACCATTGTTTTGGTCTGGTGTGGTCTTTGTCAGAGTCTTCAGGGTTTCCTATGGATAGATAAGAGCATGCCGTGCAAACCTAGGGTGCATGATGGCGAAGTACGATAAAGCAGACACAGAAAGACAAACACTGCATTGTCTCACTTGTATATGCAATCTAAAACAGACTCTTAGAAGCAGAGCACAGAACAATGGTTGCCAGGGATTGGGACAGGGGTGAACCGTGCGTGAGGTGATAGTCAAAGGTCCAAACTTATAATTATGCAAGATAAATACATTCTGGAGTTCTACTGCACACACCGTGCCATTCGCTGAGGATAACCGTGCTGTATACTTAAAATCACTACCAGATGATCTTATGCTAAGTGTTCTTACCACTAATGGTAAGAATATAATCACCACACCCACAAGACAAAGGGGGCGGGAGGAAACCCTGGAAGGTGATGGTTCCATCTATGTCCTAGATGGCAGAGATGGCATATAAGTTGTACACATGAAATACATACAGCTCTACCTATCAGTCATACCTCCATAAAGTGCACCTCTTTGCACCACTAATCACAGGTGTAATTTTTATGTTTCCTTGTATGATGGTTAGATTAACTACTCTCTGATGATCTGGCATAAACTGCACAAAAACAGGGAAGTGTCTTTATTAACTACATCTCCCAGGCACCCAACACAGTGTCCAGATAGTGGCTGGGAACTCGGTGAATCACAGTTAAATGAACAGTCTCTCTCCCTATGCCTGTTACGCACTTGCGCACAAACACACACGGTCACCATTACGCTCCTGCAGATCAGTGAGCAGTGCCTGGGCGGACACCCCGAGCTGGATTAGGATGTGGAGAAGCACCAGCAGTTTTGCTAGATGGTGGCTCTGAGCTTCTGCAAGGTGAAGCAGCATGACTCTCAGCAGGGCTAAAAAGCTTTGAGTCTATGGTAAAGGCAGAGGCCTCGGCGCCTTCACACACTCAGTGTCCCCTTGTTACCGCTGACGGTGGGTCCTCAGAATGCTCATCACCACTTGCAGTGATTCCTTCCCAGACCTCGGGCCAGGATGCCCTCTCCCCACAGTAACGGAGCACACGATTTTCTTAGCAGAAAAGCAAGGCCAGAAAATAGGATGGCTGCGGTTTGTCCCCTCTTGAGGTGTTCTCTCACCTTTTATTCACTTCCATGTTTCTTCTTCGAGTCTCCCAACCCAACCTGCTAATTCCCAACCAATGACTACAACACCTGTGCCTGCGGCTCACTTGCGATGTAGGGATCTGTTGGAGGAGAGCTGGATCTAACTGCTGTGCTGTGTATTTTCTGTTTTCTCTTCTGAATCCGTCAGCTTCCAGACATCAAGGAAAGTACTCCAACTGGCCCTCAAAAGGAGAATGCTTCAGGTGAGGCTGCTGCTCTCACCCACAGCCCAGCGCCGAGCAGTGCTGCCTCCTAAGCACCACACGTCGCCCTGCTGCACCACAGGGGCCAACGGAGAATAAAAGTCTAAGAAATCTTAGTGCAGATACTCATCTCAATGGCGCAACGGTCTCCTCCTCGGGATACGCAAGCTGCTATCTGGTTTGATTTGGTTTTGGCCTGTATCCTCTGGGGTGATTTCACAGCAACTGCAGACTTAGCTAACCTTCCGCCCAAAGCTCTCTGCTTCCCCCACTGCTCCTCTCTACTGAACCAAAGATCTCCTCTCTCCATTAAATGCCCCGACTGGTGTTTCTCCTGGCTAGGATATCAAAGCTGGAGTCTTCATCAAAATGACTTAAAACGTGTAACAGAAACACTGGCTGTGCAATAACAGAGAAGACACGGCACATCGAACAGCGAACAAAACGTTATCTGCCAATTATCTAAGAGTTTCACACTTAGGGAAAATGACTTAATGTGGTGTACTGTCATCCAGGCTTCATTCTATGCATTTTTTTTTAAATTACGAGATTGGAGCGGGGAGGTCATCTACACTCTTTTCTCTGTTGTTTTACTTCCCAACATTATACCATAAACTACTGTCCATCATGATAATGATGGTGACGTCCACATGTACAGGCCTTGATATGAACCAGGTACCCACTTACTGATGTGCCTAGAGTGACTTGCCACCCCACAGTGTTTCACGCACTGAAGAGACATCAGGATCAATCCATACCCAGATGCAGTGTAATCAGATTAAGCTGCTGCACACGTTCACCGGCCTTTTGAGCCGGAGGACACTGGACACTGAGGTGCACTGCAGTTGAGGGGCAAATCCCAAGTCTCTTTATGTTTCTCTCTGACCTGGGTACAACCCCGACTCTGCCCTTGCTGGCTAGGTGGCTTCAGGGAAGTTATTTCCCCTCTTAACCTCTACGTGTCTCGGTTTTCTGGTTTGTAAAAAGGGGATGTTAACATTAAAAATATTTACCTCCCAGTGTTGAAGAGACTTTTAAATGACTTTTAAAATTCTATCTGTAGAGAAAGAGCTAAAAACAATGCCAAGCCTAAAGGAAGCCTCCGGACGTGTGAGCTTCTACTCCTATGTCTCTTTACTTCTTTCTGCTTGTGCCCCTCATCCTTCCCCTCCTCTTTGCCGTGACGTCTCTCCTCCTGCCCCCGCCCCCCGTACACCTTCACCTCACCCTCCGCCTTTCCCTCCCCCCTGCCCCTTTCCTCAGACTCTCCAGAAACACTGTTTACCATCTCCTCATGACGGAGCTCCGAAAATATTAATACATCAGCCTTTGTTAAATCAATAATGAGTATCAGTGGAAGAGAAAAATCCATACAATAAAACTGGACAGGTGAAAACTCCATGAGAAATAAAGTCTTGCCGACGACAATTTGACTAGTAACAGTTTCCTATCTTTCCCAGGTTCACTTGTGACCATCTGATGCAGAAGTGGATTCAATAGAACTAACAGCCAGAAAAGAAGCCACATGATGCGGGTCTCTGGCCTTGAAATTTCACTCTTTGACATGATTATGCAAATTCACAGACTCGTGTTCTGTCCTTATCCAGTGACCACTTACTTTTCCAACCATCGTGTAAGAGGTATGAATGGGTCATTTGTTCTAACTTCCTAGAGAACTTTCCATTCAGGCTTCATAATAACCCATAAGGTTGGCCGAACACTCACTATGGTAAGGAAAAACACGCCCTCCCCTGGGCACCCACCCCCCACCCCCGACTTGACTCTGGAGTCTCTTGAGTTGCTGACGTGAGAGTGCCAAGTCCCTCCGGTGAGTCAGAGGTAGTCTTGACACCACGCGTCTGGAAAACGCTTCAGGGAAATGTGAGAATGACAACAGGAACAGCAGCTAGAACTCGCTGACAGCTCTCCACATGCCAGGCACTGCCCTGACAACTTTCCTTGTCTTAACACAGTCAGTGCTCTAAACGGCCCCAAGAAGCAGCTCCGCTTGGCATTAACAAGTATTTCCATGTTGCTACATGAAACGAGGCTCTCAGATTCTGTTAAGCAGCTTGCTCAGTGTCGCCCAGCTGTGAGGGCTGGAGGCACGGGTCTGAAGGCGTTGTGGAAAACTCACCCCGCTGTGGGTTTGTTCAGTCAGTGGTAAGCTCCAATGGCCAGTGCAAAGTATGCAGAATAACGGCTAACACAGACCACTAACTGGTTGCAGCGCATGGAAGCACACGGTAAACAGAAATGTGAGTGCAACAGCAATCATGCAGACGGAAGCTCGACTGGACTGGATTCTGGAGACTTTCTGGAAACAGTACTCTCAGAGCCTCCTTAGAGAAGGCACCAAAAACCGGTGTCACTTCTGCACCCTCACAAAGGAGAGAGAAGCCTGGCGGCAAGAAAAATAGTACCATCCCCCTGCTCCAGTAGTTCCCAGACAAGCTGTCCACATGAGTCAGAACCCAGGAACTCTTAAAAAAATGCACATGCTGTGATCCACACCCAATGAATCTCACTTAGTGTGGCCACAACGGTGCCCTAGAATCTGTGATTTTTTTTTTAAACTCTGCCTAGGAAACACTCAAGAACTGAATTAAGCCCCTTTGGGAGCAAGCCCGTCTCCAACGTACTGACTTTCTGGACAGATACACACCTGAGAAGACCAGCCTGAAAGCAGGCAAGACGACAGGACATAAAGAACACACGGCGTGAGAGTCAAAACAGGGGTAGGGCAGTGGATTTTCTGAGAAGACACCATGACCCCCTGGCCTTTCTCCCTGAAGGGTTCTATCTCAAAACCATTCTCTTCCAGGCCAGTGGGTGGCGGTGGTGACAGGAGATGACATTTAGCTCCTAGGACAGCACGGGCTTTTCTCAGGGACCACGTAATCCATAGGATGTGAGGTTATGCGATCTATTATCCCCACCTCCTCTCAGCCTTTGGTTCATTCTTGCACCCACACTCCATTCCACGTCAGCCTGGAGCAACCAGAACTTGGGGCCTATGTCTTCCCTTCACCTGCCAGAAACCTTGCCCTGACCTTAGAAGATCGTCTCCCTCTTCTCCTTGCAGCTGTCCGTCTGTGATCTCATCTGCTGTGCCAAACAGGACAGTAGTTTTCAAGCCCTAGCCCAGCCCCTCACCCTGCTGTCCGCACCTGGAAAGGCTTCTCATCAATGAGGAGAACCCCAGGTCCAGAGCTAAGGGCCGTGACTACCACAAAACCATCCTGGGCACTGACATCCCATGGCAGTGGTGACCTCTGAAACAAAGCTTTACCTCACACCCCCGCTGTCCCTGAAACGTTTTCTCATCGCAGGAAGCACACGGAAGAGGAAGGTGCCCAGAATCCTTCCTGGAAGGTACTGTGCCCTACTCCACGCTGCCACGCTATTTCCTCTGACCAAATGCAGACAAGGACCACAACCTTCCTATCTTTTGTCTGTGAATACCAGGCTTTGGGTGGGATGGGGGTACCTGCATAAGACCCTCTTCTTGTGGTTTAAAACCGCATCGTACTTAGTATTTAAACCAAAATACTGGCACATTTTGGAGAGTTCAGAGGGCCATTTTGATTGCTGAAATGATGAAAGGGTGGTACTGGCATTCAGGAAGGCAAAGTTGCAGGGATGCAAATCTGTTTTGCAGAGACTTCAATACACTGGATTTTCCATTAATGTAACTTCCCCGTAAACTGAGGGAAACTGGCACGAGGTTTTACCTGGAAAGGTACCAATAACCCTTGACCGTTTTGGAAAACACATCAGCGAAAGACATTCCTTTCTTGGCTTGGAGTCTGCGACCACATGCCAGTATCACTCGAGAGCTGCAGCGGGACATGGAGGAAACAGGATGAGGGGAACCCAAGTGTACGGACCAGACGGATCTTCTGCAGGATATGCTGGGAAAGGACGGGAAGAATTCAGTGGGAGATGCTCATCCTGTGATCTGCCAGGAGTGGGTGAACAAAACCAGCTTAACGGCTGCCACTTTGTTTCCATGTCTGTCTCCCTCACCAGAGTCTTACCTCCTTCTCGGAAGGCCGGAAACAACACCCCGCTCATCTTGGTGCCCTCGAGCCAGAGGACCTGACACTCAGCAGAAGGCCAGTCCACACTTGTGGAACTGAGGGACTGGGAATGGCTGGACCCCGCGTCATAATGACGAACCCACGACAGAACCATGTCCAGACTGAAGCACGTCAGGCTGTGGAGGGTGGGATGCAAGTGCCACAGGTCTCCATCTTAAGACCCCTGCAGCAGGGTCACAGGAGCCTGCGGTACTCACCTCCATTACATCCCTCAGGGGTCCCCGATTTGACCGGTTAAAACAATTCTCACCAACCACAGAAGTCTAACATAGAAAAAGAGATAACTTACTGCCGAAGTGTCTGTATGAACCTGGTTCTTAGCCGGCCTGAGGCACAAATTCGGGCACAGCACACTCTGGTCGGGAAGCAGAGGCTGACCCGAAAGTCTTCCAGGCTGAGGCAGTGTCGGGCTAGTCAGGGAGCACACACAGGATGTGTAATCGCAGAGGGCACACGGGATACTCCTGAAACAGAGTTTACAACTGTTAGGGAGCCCAGAACTAGACACACACGAACCAGGCGATGCACCTCACCAGGGCCTCGACGTGGCTTCCCACCATGGGGACCTTCCCCTCCAAGACTCCCTGTCCACTTGCTATATTCATCTGAGCCCTTGGTTTCAGAGGGCTGCCTGGAGGCAGTCGGTTCCAAAAGTACGGTCTGCGCACAACACCAGTTCACCCTCTTTCCGAGGGAGGAGGTCACGGGGAAGTGCTGTGCGTGCAAAGCCCGAGAGCTGGGGGAATGCCTGCTGTCCCACACTCAGAGCTCTGGCAGGTGTGGTGGGGAGATGTGGGGGGATCGGCAGCCAGTTTGCATCAAAGTGCTCACAGACACTCGGAAAGACGGCACCGCGAGTATTTTCTTTCTTTCTTTCCTTTTTTTTTTTTTTTTTTTAAAGATTTTATTTATTTGACAGACAGAGATCAGTAGGCAGAGAGGCAGGGAGAGAGAGAGGGGGAAGCAGGATCCCTGCTGAGCAGACAGCCCCATGCGGGGGCTTGATCCCAGGTCCCTGGGATCCTGACCTGAGGGAAAGGCAGAGGCTTTAACCCACTGAGCCACTGAGGTGCCCCACCGCCGAGTATTTCTTTAAAAAGGTTTCCAGGAACAGTTTGGGCAAAAAGAGGACATTAATGTCTTTGCTTCCTCCCTCTGCCTCTCCCCAGGTGCTAGGTTTGGGTTTTCTCCACTGCGACAGATCAGTGTACGATTCTGAAATCGAACCTTTACGTTTCTTTACTCATCCCCTACTCTCCTCCAAACGCTTTGTATGGAGGGTCTGCTCTCAAAAGGGACAAAAGCATTTTCATAGAAAAACCTATTGCATAACCACAAAGACTTGTGATCATTAGGAACCGTCAGGATGAGATCCCGAATTTTCAACATTTTCAGAATGGGTTTACATCACCTCCTGCCCCCTTTGTCTCTCTCATTCACACAGTGACCAGGCTAGACTAGGTCGTTCCCTTCCTTGCTGGGCGCAGCTGCTTTGAATAGCGGCCCCGCCTCACATCTTGAATCAATTTTCTCAATACATCCAGACGCTACAACGATCGAACGAAGCCATTTTGAAATCCTCCCTTTTCCCCTCTCATTGAAAGCTTATGCAAAAGGCTAGCAGTAAACTGACACTTACCGGGTGGCCACACAGGGGCCAGAGGCCTTTCTGGTTGGAATGCTGGGAGAGGCAGTCACAGCAGCAGGAAGCAAGGTGAAGAAAAGGCTGGAGTGCCTTCCCGCGTCTCTGCCTCTAGTTTATGGAAAGCTTTTTCTGGCTCAGGGAACTAATTAGTTTCCTCCCACTTGGGAGGAGAGAGCAAGTTAAACCTGCAACATTTTTGGCTGACCCAAAGCTCACCTTTGGGAAGGCTTGTATCCTTTCCCCTGGCCCTGAGAAAATAAAGCGCTAAGTCACAAGGTGGCTACAGGAGTTCAGCCGCGGTTCCGTACCATGGGTACATCCACAGTCACCGGGGCACAAAAGGTTCATCATCTCTACCACATCACCCTTCCCTTACTCAAAGAAGTCTTTCACCATATTTTAGTTGAGTCAGGGTCTTCTCGCTAGTGAGTCCCCCCGCTACCACCGCTCTTTCCGATGTCCCAAGACCACCCTTCCTTTTGGGGAATCCCCAGGAGGACCCAAAGGACTCAGCACACACAGTCATTCATCTTCAGGGCTAAGATTTATTACAGCAGAAGGATACAAAGCAAAATTACCCAAGTAACATCTGGAGGAAACCAGTGCAAGCTTCCAAGAGTCCTTTCCCAGTAGAGTCATGCTGTCTGTGCCTCCACCAACAAATCATGACGTCGCACACGAAATCTTGTCTACATGGAAGCTCATGCATGACTAACACCGTGTCGGGAGGTTTGTTTTGGGGGCTGGTCACGTAAGTACTCTCCGCATAGCACGTACCAAGATTTCAGATTTCCAGAGGGAAAGCAGGTGTTCAGCATGAAACGTATTGCTTGGACAGTTTAGGAAGAGTAAAGCATCCTGCTTGGGTAGGGAATGGTGGGAAGCCTTCCGACACTCAAGTTCCCAGATGCAAGGTAAGGGCCAACATGCTGATCTCTGCAAGGACAGTGGTGGTCTCAGGCCTGCTCTGTTAACTCTTCTCTGTATAACACTCAACAACAAAGCTTCAAGATACATAACCAGGTCAGAGAGAACGGGAGGATAAATGAACAAACCTACAAATGATAGCTGTAGAGTTCAACACTCACTCAGTAGTATCAGAAGGAACGGAAGAAAATCAGCACTATGTAGATGAACCGAACAACACTGTGAACTACCTGGATGTAAGTGACAAGTACGGAACCCTTCCCATAGCAGCGGCAGAATACACATTTTTTTCAAGGGCACAGGGAGTTTCACCAAGGTACTCTGCATCCTGGGTCATTAAAGAAATATTACAAATTATAAAACAGTTGAAATTATACAGAGAATGTGGTCTGAGCAGAAGAGAGAAACTTCCAATATGTAAGAAAGAGTGAAGAGGAAAATCTCCCAATACAAGGAAATTACACCACATGCTTCGAAATAATCCATGGTCCAAAGGGCAAGTCTCAAGGGAAATTAGGAAATATTCTGGATACTAACCCTTCACTAGATGAACTGAAAGGAAAGGAAAATACAACATATCCAAATTGCAGGATGCAGCTACCCCAGCGCTTAGCAGGAAAGGTACAGCATCAAATGTTTGTATTACAAAGAATCAAGGGTCCAAATCAATAATGAAAGCTTCCCCCTTAAGAACTAGAGAAAGAAAATAAAAAGAAACTCAAAGTAAATAAATAAGGGAAAGAGACATTACAGCAGATATCAGGCAAAGAACAGTGGGTGAAACCAAAAGCTGGTTCTTTGAAAAGGTCAATAAAATCCCTAAGTTTCTATCCACACCAAGGCAGAAAGAAAGATAAGGAAAGATGCAACTTAAGACTATGAGGAAAGAAACAGGTTACAGACTCCACAGAAACTGAAAGGATTCTAAGAAATAACTCTGTGCATCTACATTTGGTAACTTAGATCAAACAAACAATTGCTTGAAAGGCACAAACTATTAAAAGTCAACGAAAAACAAGCAAACCAACCAACCAACCAACAACGACAACAACAACAAAAACCCAACCCAACCAGACAATCTGAAAAACAAACATAAATTTAAAATTTTTATCTTTTAAAAACTTTCAGGAAAGAAATCTCCAGGCCCTGCTGGTTTCTCTGGAAAATCCCACCACACATTTAAGAAGAAATAACAGTAATTCTATGCAACCCCTTCAAATAGAGGAGAGGGAACATTTCTTGAATCATTTGATCAGATCAGCATTACCCCGATGCCAAAATCAAAGACAGTACTAGCAAAACAAATTCAATAGTATACAAAAACAGTAACACAACATGATCCAGTTGGGTTTATCCTGGAAATGCAAAGGCAGTGCAGTATTCAAAAACTCAACGAACAGGGGTGCCTGGGTGGTTCAGTTGGTGAAGCGTCCCAGAGCTTTAGCTTTAACTCCTGGTTTTGGCTCAGGTCAGGATCTCAGGGTACTGAGATGGATGGAGCCTTGCCTTGGCTCTATGCTCAGCAGGGAGTCTGCTTGTCCCTATCCCTCTGCTCCTCCCCCCGACTCCCTCTCACTCTCGCTCTTTATAAATAAGTAAATAAATCTTCTAAAAAGTCAAATAATAAATTCATTAGCGTATCAAAAAAAAAAAAAGAAAAAGAAAAAGAACCACACGATCCTATCAATTCATTCAGAGAAAGCATTTGACAAAACTCAACAGCCATTCATGATAAAAGCATTCAGCAAACCAGGAACAGAAGTGAGTTTTCTTAACCTGGATATAAAGTATCTTAGAAAAATACCTACACCGTCCATTCTACTTAATGGAGAAAATCTACATACTTTCTCCCAAAGACCAGGAATGAGGCTAGCAATATTTGCTGGAAGTCCTAGCCATTCCACAAAGGAAAGAAAAAAAGAAAGATCAGAAAGGAGGAAATAAATCTATTTCAATTCACAGATGACATGATTATGTACATAGATAATCCCATGAAATAAAACAACAACAACAACCACCTCCTAGAACTAACAAGTGCAGTCAACGTTGCCGCAGCATACAAGCTCAACGCAAAAAGTCAAGCGAATTTCCACATGCTAGCAACGAACAATTACCTAACCAAACAAAAAGCAGACATCACTGGCACATACCATTTACGACAGCCTCCCTTCTCAAACCTAGCGAAACGTACACAGGATCCGTGTGCCCTAAACCACAAAAAGCTGAGGAAAGAAGTATAGGAAGACCTGAATAAATGGAGACACGTACTGTGTTCAGGGGCTGATAAAGTCAGTATAATTTAGATGTCAATAGGTCCCAAAGGGATCCCTCATTTATTTACTTTTTAAAGATTATTTATTTATTTATTTGACACACACAGAGAGAGAGAGAGAGAGATCACAAGTAGGCAAAGAGGCAGGCAGAGAGGGAGGGGGAAACAGGCTCCCTGCCGAGCAGAACGCCTGAGTAGGGCTCGATCCCAGAACCCTGAGACCATGACCTGAGTTGAAGGCAGAGGCTTAACGCGCTGAGCCACCCAGGTGCCCCGGGATCCCCCATTTAAATACAATTCCAACCAAAACTCCCGGTAGGACTTTTAGGAAATATACACTGATTATGCAGTTTAGGTGGAAAGACAAAGGAGCTAGAACAGTCAAATAATTTTGAAGAAGAAATAAATCACTGGAGGAGTAACACCAATTTTATGACTTTCTATGCAGCAACAGCCAAGATATGGAAACATCTGTGTCCACGGAGGGATCCATGGATCCTGAAAATGTGCTATAGATACACGACAGAATATTATTTGGATACACAAAGGAAGAAAATCCTGCCTTTTGCAACTACATGGATGGACCCTGAAGACTTTATACTAAGGTAAGTCAGACAGAGAAAGACAAACACTGTATGTTCTCACGTATGTGGACATTTAAAAAGCAAACTCATACAAATAGAGATGAGAATGGTGTGTGCCAGAGGCTGGGGGGAAACGGTGGTTCTGGGTACCAAATTCCAGCCACAAGATGAATAAGTTATGGGGATCTAATGTAATATAGATAGCATGGTGACCATCATTCACAATACTGTATTACATACGGCAAGTTAAGAGACTAGATCTTACATGTTACCAGCACACAAAAATGGTCATTACGCGAAGGAACAAGAGTGTTAACTAACGCTACATGGTAAATATTTTACAGCATATACATGTATCACATCATCACCTTGTATACCTTCAGTTTACTTATGTTATATATCAACAGTACCTCGATAAAGCTGAAAACACAAAACTATCCCCAATATGTTCCAGTGGGAGCCCCTTCAAGAGATTTTCTGTGTCCTTCTGACATCAGCCAATCCTTCCTTGACCTGGCCCTTATTACTGGTACCACAAGTTGAGCCAGGCGCATTTCTTCTTTCCCTCTGCCATCCCAACACACACGCGTATCTATCAATCACACATCTGTATCTATCAATCTATGCGTATACGCACACGTACGTACTGAAAAGCACGAGTTCACATGCTTAAGAACTCCAATCCCAATGTAACACCTCAGAAATTGTTTTCTTCAGTGAGAGTCATGTCTCCCAATAACCTTCCTCATTTACTGAGCTGACGAATCCCACTGGATATAAGCCATACCACCTGCACAACAGAGACCCCCCCCTCCCATGCTCTGCTGAACCACTCCCCGACCGTGACCACCGTACACCACTCCAGTTGGAATCCTTGAGCCAGTAAGCCTTCTCCCCATCCAACTCCCAGGGACATCGTCCTCACCACCGTGGGCTCTGTCCCCCCATACAGCCTGCTCCTATGTATGGATGCCCTTCTCCCCGTGCCTGGGCTCTGACTCCTCAAGCGTCAGATGCCCCTACACACATACACTTGCCATGCTCTGTAGCTGCAAATGGCTTTAGGGCTGAACTGCTCAGGGGAGGGGAGGGGAGGGGAGGGGAGGGGAGGGGAAGAGGTGAATACATCTCAATACAATCAATTAATTAAGGTGAATTGGGCCAAATCTGGGCAGTATCACAAAGCCAGTGCTTTTTGCTTCTTTTCTTCCTCACTGCTCTCCACCTTTCTCTTTCTGCCTCTCTTCTCTAGCCCTGTGCTTTCTCAGTCCTGTCCTCCATCAAATGTAGAAAGGTAATGAGGGTCGTGATTCCCGTATGATCATTTCTGTGAGCTGGCTGACTGACATCCAGTGTGAATGGCGTCTACCCTGCGGCTCCGACACTCAAGCCCTCTCTCTCTCGTGACCGAGCACAAGGTTTCCCCCTCTTTTAGCAACTTCAGGTGTAAGCAGGAGAGCAGATTCTGTGTACTTCTTGGAGCCTTGAGTCCTTTGTCTGTGAAAAGGGGATGAAGACCACCTCTCTCTCACAGGTTGTGGGAGAATCAGAGACCCCACCACCAGACACCTCTCGATGAGCTCTGTGTGTCAAACCCCGCGATGAAGACTTTGAGCAGCATCACAGGAATCCCTGATATCCAGGAACACACCCAGTGGATGTCCCCTCAGCACTACTGCACCTGCTGTACCTTCTTCCTGTGATGTTCTAACAAGGCAGGTGGTTCCATGGCCTGCTCCTTCATTTCCTCAGTCCTCTGCTCAGTCATTACAGTGTGAGGGAGTCCTTCCCTCATCGCCCTGAATAAATAACAACATGCTCCCCACAAACTCTTTCCTCTAACTGGCCTTATCTTTCTATGTAGCACTTGCCACCCTCTGATAGTCAATATATATTTACTGGCTAACTATGAAATGCGGGACTTTGTCAGTTTTGTCCTGTATTCTATGTGCTCCTAGAAAAGTACTCAGGCTCACAGCAGGTGATCAGAAAATTCTTGGGGAAGGACGGCTGGGAGTCAGGACATCTACACTTCTAAGTTGCACAGGTACCCTCCAGGGCAGGCACTGGCCCCACTTTTTTTTTTTTTTTTTTTGACTGCGATCCATATTTAGGCTTCAGGAGACAGGTGACTTGACTTGCCTAACGACACAAAGAGGACGTGGGGCTCTGGACTTTGGAATCACATCTGCCAGGTTCCAAGACCCTCAGTTCCTGGACAGAGACCTCAAAATTACAAAGGTAAAAGATTTCACTTCTAAGACACAGACCCCCAAACAGCTCAGATAGAAACAACAAAAACAGATCACTGAACACAACCTAAAAAGCCTTCCAAAAATCTCTGCACAAAGAGCTCACAACTGGAGTCACAGATTCCCCAAAGCAACAGAGATCACACACACTAAGCCAACTCCCACACCTCAACAAGCCCACGTCTCCACTCTAGCACACAAATTAAATCTGCTCAGATATGTCACATCTTAGAGAGACTCCCAAACCATGCAGACACCTCCCAGGCTAATACAAAGACCTCCACAAAAAAGAGAAAGACAGAAGTTCAAATAACTCGGAAATATACAGAACCTTCCGATAAAGCCCCCAGACAAATCAGAGAACCTACACCTTGGACACAGACTCCCAAACAGCTCAGATCCTTAAGACAGCGCCCCCCCCCCCACATCACAACTTAAAACCGCGAATCACAAACAGCTTAGAGACCTCACACCCTAGGGTGCAGATGCCAACATAGGGACCTCAAACCCAAAGACACCAATGCACAAAGCGCTCAAAAAGCGCACCCCCCCGATATACAGGCACAGGCAGCCTACGACACTTTATCCCATGATGAACACAATCCACTCCGATATCCAAAAGGCTCAGAAAGATCAAATGTACCCAAACTGCATCTGTACTGACCTACCTAGAGCGATGCACATCCCCAAACTGCCTGACACACTTCACTTCCTAGGTAGGGACGCCAACCAAGCGCACAGACCTCGCCCTGACCATAATTGATGGCATCTGTACGACTGAGGCGCCGTGCCAGACGGGCCCGATTAGGCTTGTGACCGAGTTAGGTCTGAACAAGACTGAAAGAGCTCACGTGAAGACGGTACAGTCACCGCGCGCGTCCAGCGCCAGACACTGGCTACCAGCCAGCTGTTGCGCGGAACTTCGCCACCGACTAAGGTAGCATCTTCATTCCCTCGCAGCAGCCGATCCCCGAAGAGTTCAACTCGGAGAAAAACTCCACACTGCGAAAGGCACGCGCATGCGCGCGCTCGCACGCACGCTCGCACGCACGCACGCACGCTCGCACGCCCAAACACCACACACACCCCTGCCCCTGTGCTCCCGCTCAGCCGGCGTACTGCCTGTCCCAGCCCGATGACCAATGGGAACTGGGTACTCGAAGACAGAGGCGGGGACTAGGGGGTGCATCCGGAGGCACTGTGCACCCGGGAAGGGTTTACTCTGATTAACTCTCCGGAGCCAATCACCACGTAGAAAGTCGCTGTCCCCGCCCCCTACAATGGAGAGCCAATCTCTCGCCCCGTTGTTGCCCAGCTGGACGTGACCATGTAGAGACGGCGAAGTGAAATGAAGGCTGCTGGCTCAGACCGGCTGTCCACTCTGGCTCAAATGCGCCGGGAGAATGGAGTGGAGCGGGTGGGGAAGGGCTCGGAGGCGTATTAGCGCCTCCGCTGGGGGCCGTGGCTGATGCAGACCTTCGGTGTAGTCTCCTACACCGTGGGTTATTGCAAAATCGGACCCCGCGTCTCTAGTGGTACCTTCCTGCTCAGAAGGTCCTACCTCTGTGCCCCTGGGAGGTACGTCGGGAGAGTCTTCCTGGTCCACCTGGAGCGCCCCTTAGTGGTGCGAGCCTGGAATGGCTGGTCGATGCGGACGCCCATGGGCTCTTTCCAGGCTGGCCCCAAAGAGAGGAAGGCAAACCAGGATGCAAACCCCACAGCTCACTGCAGTCTTGGACGCCGGGGGAAAAGTCTTGCTAAGCTGAAGTTTACGTCCCCCCAGTGGCCACCATTGTACCAGGGAGCGTTACAAGCGTTTTAAATGTTCTGGGCTTTACGCTGGCTTGTGTCTCCCTGAGCAATGCAGAATGGGTCTAGTGGGGGTGTTAGAGGCCTGGTGTGGGGCAGGCCTCTGTGGTTGACTATCAGGAATAGATCAGAGAGATAGCAGGATCTTTGGTTTTGTTAGGGAAGGAGCCATCTCCCAGGAGCCCCGAGGACACCGAGAAAGTGAGATAAAGACCGCCGACTCTGTCACCATCCTGTCACCCCTGAACATGTTCCCTAGGAGAATCCATTACCCTTTGTGGCTTTGGGTCTCATCGCCCGCCGTGCATTTATTTATTCATTCTCTCATTCATTCATTCATTCATTCATTCCCTCCAAATTAGGTGTCAGACCATATAAAGGATGTTAGGAATACAATTGTATGGATATAGGAAAAAAAAAAAAGAAAACCTTGCTTTCATGGAGTTTACATCCTACTGGGATCATACAGCACAAAAATGTTAGGAAGTTGTCAGGTTTTGGCAATTGCGATGGAAATTAAATCAGCAAAATGAAATAGAGGGGTGAATTTCTAGAAACACGTCAAGGAAATTCTTTCAAAGCATGTGATCCTTGAGCAGACCCCTAAAGGAGATCTGCAAGAAAAGTATCCCAGACAGAGGTGGGAGCCAGTGGAAAAGGGCAGGAGTGGAAATTGGCCCAGGGTGTATGAGGCACTGTGAGGTTTGTGGCTGCCTCAGCTTGGCGGAGGGAGAGAGGTAGGAGATGAGGTGGGAGGGGCCAGGTCTTATAGTGCCTTCAGAGCCAAGGTGAGGACTTTGATTTACTCTGTGAGCCCTGGAGGTTTGGTTTTGGGGCTTTTTTTGGTTTGGGTTGGGTTGGGTTTGTTGTTGTTGTTGTGTTTTATTTGTAGTAGAAAAGCCCCTAGGGTCCTTTCAGAGGCCAGAAGCCCAGGGCACCCAGTTCATGGGAAACAGCTCCTTGCTTGCCCCAAAGGAGAACCTTCTCTCTACCCTCCCTGCAGCTGAACATGCCTTCCTTGGACAGTTCCATAGACTCACGAGCAACCTCCCCCCCCCCAACGGTTCCCCATGAACAGCCATGTGAAAGGATGATAGCCTCAGGAGAGGCCAAGCAAGGGCCTCTGGCATGACTGAGGTCCCACACAGGTGGGTGGGCAACAGAGATAAAGTTACAGGCGCAGAGAAGCCAGAGAAAGAAGAGCATTAGAGAGACCAGGACAGAGACTCTGGCCGCACACTCTCCCCACTGAATTAGTACCCACCTAGGGGCCCCCAGCTCTGCTACTGGAGGATGTGTCTGTCTCTCCAGAGCAAAAGATGCCCCTGACGTAATAATTCAGCTGTCTGTGATCTGGGCCTCAGTCACACTGCCTTGACCCACATTGGGACGCTCTGCTCCTCAGGACAAGGACACACTTCAGTTACGGGGAGGCTTACGCTGTACACATGGTTCCTCATACTCCCTCATGCTCTTGATGACCCTCCTGCTGATCTCAGTGCCCAAAAATGCTGCAAGGAGGGACGCGAAGGCAGGAATCTCTAGGTTTGCTTGAGGCTTTGTGCAACGTGATGCACCGAGGTACTTCCCTCACCTCTGTACCTTCCACCCCCACCTCCACATTTCATACATCAAGCACTGAGCCGGGGAACAGGGTGTGTGCGTGAGAGATGGGGAGACAGACATCCTGAAAGTGAGTCGGTTACATGGTCTTTGTGGCCTTGGGCAACCCTCGCCCTTCCCCCTTCCTGGTCACCCCCTACCAGGCATTGCTGTGCGGAGCTGTGCCTGCCTCCTTCAAAGAGCTTAAGTCACATCCAATTTCTCCCTCCTCAGGAGCTGAGATTGCCCTTCCTCCCTCGTCTTCAGCCTCCTCATGTGCAAATGATGACCTTCTCCTTAGGTGTTGGGCAAATTAACTGAGCTGGTACGTGTACATCAGTTTGTGACAGCGGTTGGCCCCTGGCAGGGACGGGGATAATGTTAGCTGATATGCGTCTTATCTGTATTGTTACCATGGGTTCCCAGGAGCTGCATGTGACTGAGGAAAGGCCCTCCCTGAGGATGGGGAGCCAAAGCTTTCATCCCTGTGGTAGCAGGCCAGGCATGGGGACAGCACAGCAAATGTGAAGTCCCAGGTCTAGCGCTAAGCCCTCTGTGACTGAGATCCATCCTGCCTTCCTCTCTGCCACATTTTCAGATGCAGATACATGAAGAGCTCAGAGACCCAACTCTCTGGACAACGACCACCCCCCCTCCCCACCCCAAATAGTTAGGAGACCTCATACCCTGGTATAGAGACTCACAAGTCGTTCGGAGATCTCTCATCCTAGACATCAACCAAAAAACAGCTTGAAGCTTGTCACACCTGACAGCATAGTGCCAACTCTCTGAGAGGTTTCCTAGTCCTAGGAACAGCTGCCCTTCTGCTCAGAGGCCTCCCGCACCCACTCCCAGAGCCTACAGGCTGCACCCGGTGACACAGAGCTGCAAATCTGCAGCTCAGAGCTGCTGTATGGGCAGTGACAGTGACTCTCTGTTCCGTCCACCCTGTGGGGGACAGGCCTGGTGTCTCGCCGTGCTCACTGTCTGCTGTCACCACAGTGTCACCCGGAAGTTGGGTTCACCTCAGCGCTGGGGGGTTCTCTGGGACTGAAAGGTTCTGAGAGTCATCTCTCAGGTCTGGATCCTGGGGATGACCAGGATCTGACCCACTCTGGTCACCTCTGGTCACAGTGACTTCTGCGTCCTGCCCCTCGGGGTGTTAGGGTGAGTCCTGGGTACAAAAGGAGACCCATGGATCCTGTCATCTCTGCCATCTCTCAGCACCCCCTGTAGGATACTGTGTCGTGGAGAGTGGAGAGGCCTTTCCTTCTCACTGCCTCTGCCCTCTCCCCTTAAATCCCTCTGAACGGTCTCTTCCTTTCCCCAAACCTCCTCTTCTGGTGGCAGCTGCTACACCCCTTCTCTCTGCAGACAGCTCTCTTTTCCCCTTGCCAGCCACCAGGCATCCCCTTCCACCCCGGGAGCCTCTTTAACTCCATTCCCGAGTCCTAGTCACGGGGCCTCAGGTACACCCCACATCTGCCGTTTTCATCATGTCAACCAGCACCTCAGCTCTGCCTCAGAGCACCCAGTCAGGACCTTTCCTGCTCCCTGCTTGTGCACAGCATTGTCCAGGACAGTGCTCTTTTCTTCGTCACGCAGGGCTCTGTCATAACGTCCCTGTTCGGGAGGAACTGAAATTCTCCAGGATTCAGGTGAAATTCCAGCCCTAGACTGGGAGTCCCGGGCAATGAATTCCCCAGGGCTGAGGGTAAAGGGAAGGTTTTCTGAGAGGAGGTGCTGCAGTGAGTGTCACATCAGGAGGCAGGTTGACACTGCAGCGCTGGGGCAGTGAGCACAGAGAAGGGTCCCTGGGAGGGACTGGGGCCTCATGATCACATTAGTGTTCCTGTGGCTGTCCTTAGGGGCTTTTTAGCCTCTGGCCAGCCGTGCCCCAGGGCAGCTGGACAACCCAAGTCTGTCACTTGCTTTGTCTGAGCCTGGGTGGCCTCATCGGTGACTGGGTTTTCTTGTAAGGGGGCCTAGTGAGGATTAAGTGAGCTGGGAGCTAGAAAGTTCTTAGGACACTGCAAAACAGATCAGTGATCACCTCACACTCAGCGCCAGGTGCACAGGGTGCTATCTGACTCCTGGAGTGATCTCACTTAACCCTGCCCTGATGGGCAAGTGTCTTCAGCCTATTGACTGGACAGAGGACCACTCCTGGAGTTGGGCTTAGATGGGTCCTCCAGAGCTGCACTTCAAATGCCCACCCATGGACCACAACAGCCACAGGCACCGGGCTTGGGGCTCCTTCCCTCTGCCCTGCAAGAGCCAGAGCTGGCAGTCTTCTGGTGGACCACCCAGAGCCGTCCTGGATTCCTGCCTGCCTCATCCCACCTTCAGTCACCTTCCCCTTGGCTGCCTCCCGTGTCATTCAAATGTGTCAGAGGTGGCGTGGCCAAAGTGGGACTGGAGTGGCCCCGTGGGGGATATCCTAGAATTGGTGTATGCCCTGTGCTGGGCTTGGCGTCTGGGGTGCAAGACAGCATCATCGTCACTTCTGTCAGAGGCTGGGACTGATCACCGTAGAGTGGTATGGACTTTATGGCCCTGCCATACAGAGTATTTGCAGTGCTTGTGGTCTCTCCCTGGATCTACAGTGCTGAGCCTCACAGGGGACAGTTTCATCCTCATACCTCATCCGTGGTATACTACCAGGAGGCGAGACCTCAGAGGGGCTGTTTCTCACTTAAGTCCTGTGGCTCATTCTGGTGGTTCTAATGCTAAGGCGAAACTTTAAGAGCACCTGTTGGTCTTGTTCAAACATGACTGCTGGGCCCTACCCCCAGAATTTCTGATTCAGTATGTCAGGGGTGGGGTCCAGGAATTTTCATTTCTAACCAGGCTGAGCTTCCCCCTCACACAACTGAGTGAAGTCTGATTCCCATCTCCTTCCACCTCATCAGTAGTGGACCAGTCCTTTCCTGTTTCTCTCCCTCTTCACCCCATAACACACCCAGATGATGAGTCTTATCCCTAGACCCTGAAGATCTTGATGAGGTTAAATTTGTAAGTGTCTCGTTCCCTGCATCAGGGCTCCTGCCCCATGAATGATGTGAC
>NW_022631191.1:823012-916104 GCF_010015895.1 Lontra canadensis | reverse complement strand
CTGTCTCACATTGAGGTCTTTTATCCATTTTGAGTTTATCTTTGTGTACGGTGTAAGAGAATGGTCGAGTTTCATTCTTCTACATAAAGCTGTCCAGTTTTCCCAGCACCATTTATTGAAGAGAACTGTCTTTTTTCCACTGCATATTTTTTCCTGTTTTGTCAAAGATTATTTGACCATAGAGTTGAGGGTCCATATCTGGACTCTCTACTCTGTTCCACTGGTCTATGTGTCTGTTTTTATGCCAGTACCATGCTGTCTTGGTGATCACAGCTTTGTAGTAAAGCTTGAAATCAGGTAACGTGATGCCCCCCGTTTTATTTTTGTTTTTCAACATTTCCTTAGCGATTCAGGGTCTCTTCTGGTTCCATACAAATTTTAGGATTATTTGCTCCAGCTCTTTGAAAAATACTGGTGGAATTTTGATTGGAATGGCATTAAAAATATAGATTGCTCTAGGCAGTACAGACATTTTAACAATGTTTATTCTTCTGATCCAAGAGCATGGAATTGTCTTCCATCTTTTTGTGTCTTCTTCAATTTCTTTCATGTGTGTTCTGTAGTTCCTCGGTACAGTTCCTTTACCTCTTTGGTTAGGTTTATTCCCAGCTATCTTATGGTTCTTGGTGCTATAGTAAATGGAATCAATTCTCTAATTTCCCTTTCTGTATTTTCATTGTTAGTCTATAAGAAAGACCCTGATTTCTGTACATTGACCTTGTATCCTGCCATGTTGCTGAATTGCTGTACAAGTTCTAGTAGTTTGGGGGTGGAGTCTTTTGGGTTTTCCATGTAAAGAATCATGTCATCTGCAAAGAGAGAGAGTTTGACTTCTTCATTGCCAATTTGGATACCTTTTATTTCTCTTTGTTGTCTGATTGCTGTTGCTAAGATTTCTAATACTATGTTGAACAAGAGTGGTGAGAGTGGGCATCCTTGTCGTGTTCCTGACCTCAACGGGAAGGTTGCAAGCTTTTTCCCATTGAGGATGATATTTTCTGTGGGTCTTTCATAGATACATTTTATGAAGTTCAGGAATGTTCCCTCTATCCCTATACTTTGAAGCGTTTTAACCAGGAACGGATGTTGGATTTTGTCAAATGCATTTTCTGCATCAATTGAGAGGACCATGTGGTTCTTCTCTCTTCTCTTATTAATTTGTTCTATCACATTGATTGATTTTTGAATGTTGAACCATCCTTGTAGCCCAGGGATGAATCCCACCTGGTCATGGTGGATAATCTTTTTAATGTGTTGTTGGATCCTGTTTGCTAGGATCTTGTTGAGAATCTTAGCATCCATATTCATCAATGATAAAACCACATTGAGATACCACCTTACTCCAGTTAGAATGGCCAAAATTATCAAGACCAGAAACAACATGTGTTGGAGGGGATGTGGAGAAAGGGGAACCCTCTTACACTGGTGGTGGGAATGCAAGTTGGTGCAGCCTCTTTGGAGAACAGTGTGGAGATTCCTCAAGAAATTAAAAATGGAACTTCCCTATGACCCTGCCATTGCATTACTGGGTATTTACCCCAAAGATACAGATGGAGTGAAAAGAAGGGCCATCTGTACCCCAATGTTTATAGCAGCAATGACCACGGTTGCCAAACTGTGGAAAGAACCAAGATGCCCTTCAACGGATGAATGGATAAGGAAGATGTGGTCCATATACACTATGGAGTATTATGTCTCCATCAGAAAGGATGAATACCCAACCTTTGTAGCAACATGGATGGGACTGGAAGAGATTATGCTGAGTGAAATAAGTCAAGCAGGGAGAGTCAATTATCATATGGTTTCACTTATTTGTGGAGCATAACAAATAGCATGGAGGTCAAGGGGAGTTAGAGAGGAGAAGGGAGTTGGGGGAAATTGGAAGGAGAGGTGAACCATGAGAGACTATGGACTCTGAAAAACAATCTGAGGGGTTTGAAGTGGCAGGAGGTGGGAGGTTGGGGGAACCAGGTGGTGGGTATTGGAGAGGGCGCGGATTGCATGGAGCACTGGGTGTGGTGCAAAAACAATGAATACTGTTGTGCTGAAAATAAATAAATAAATAAATTAATTAATTAATTAATAAAAAGTAAAAACAAAAAACAATCAATACTGTTATGCTGAAAAGAAATTTAAAAAGTATGTTGAAACAAACAGCAATAGAAACAACATACAAAACCTGATTTTATGTAGCAAAAGCAGTTCTAAGAATTAATTTTATAGGGATAAAAACCTAAATTAAGGAAAAAGAATGATCTCAAACAACGCAACTTTGAACCTTGAGGAATCAGATAAAGAAGGACAAACGAAACCTAAAGTTAATAGAAGGGCAAGAAGTAATAAAAATCAGAGAAGAGATAAATGAAATAGAGAACAGAAAAACAATGGAAAAGATCTTTGAAACTAAGAGCTAGGTTTTTCTTTCGTTTTTTTTTTTAAAGAAAAAGAAGGCTACTTTGAGCTAGACTAAAATAAAGAAAGAAGACTCAAATAAATATCAGAAGTGAAAGAAGAGACATTACAAGTAATGATACAGAAATACATATAATCATAAGAGACTACTACAAACAGTTACATGCTAACATATCAGATAACCTAGAAATAATGGAAAAAATCCTAGATACAGAACTTACTAACAGTGAATAACTAAGAAATAGAAAATCCAAACAGTCCAGTAATAAGTAAAGAATTTGAATCAGTAATCAAAACCCTACCAACACAGAAAAGCCCAGGACTGGATGGTTTTGCTGATGAAATCTACCAGGAAATTCAAGAAGACTTAACACCAGTTCTTCTCAAGATTTTCCATAAAATTTAAGATGAGGGAGCACTCCCAAACTCAATTTATAAAGCCAGCATTACCAATACCAAAACCAAATAAGGACACTATGAGAAAAGAAAACCATAAGCCAATATTCCTGATGAACACTGATGCGAAAATCCTCAACAAAATACCAGCAAACTGAATTCAACACCACATTAAAAGGATCATACATTTAAAAATAAATAAATAAATAAATAAATAAATAAATAAAAGGATCGTACATCATGATCAAGTCGGATTTATCCTTGGGATGCAAGGATTGTTGAACATACATAAATCAACCAATGTGATACCCCATTTAGTAGAATGAAAGATAAAAATCATATGATCATGTCAACAGATGAAGAAATAGATGAAAAAAAGCATTTGACAGAATACAACATTCTTTCATGATGGAAACCTTCAACAAAGTGGGTATGAAAGGAAAATACTGCATCATAATAAAGACCATATATGAGTAACATATTGCTTACCTCATTGTTGAAAATCTGAAAATTTTCCTCTAAGATTAGGAACAAGACAAGGATGCACACTCTCACTAATTTTGTTCATAGAGCACTGGAAGTCCTAGCCAGAGCAATTGGGCAAGAAGAAGAAATAAAAGGCATCCAAATCAAAAAGGAAGTAAAATTGTCTCTGCCTGCAGATGATATGATCTTATATGTAGAAATCTCTAAAGATTCCACCAAAACTGTCAGAATTAATAAGTTAATTCAGTAATGTTGCAGGGCATAAAATCAATGTACAATAATCTCTTCCATTTCTATATGGTAGCAATGAAATATCTGAAAAATAAACAATTCCATTTACAATAACATAAAAAAAACAAAAAAAAACTTGGGAATACATTTAATCAAGGAAGTGAAAGAATTGTATATTAAACTTCATAAGATATTAATGAACAAAACTGAAGACATAAATAAAGATATTTTATACTCATGGATAAGAGGAATTAATATTGTCAAAATGTCCATAGTACCCAAAGCAATCTACAGATTCAATGCAATAGCTACCAAATTCCAATGACATTTTTCACAGAATTAAAAATAATAACCTACAATTTGTAGGGGCATCACAAAAGACCCCAAATAGCCAAGCAGTCTTGAGAAAGAACATGGATGCATTCCTGGAAAACTATAAACTCTCAAAATTGAACCAGGAAGAAATTGACAACCTGAATAGACCGATATCTAGTAATGAGATTGAAGCAGTGATCAAATACCTCCCAAAATACAAGAGCCCAGGACCTGATGGATTCCCTGGGGAATTCTACCAAACTTTCAAAGAAGAAATAACATCTATTCTCCTGAAGCTGTTTCAAAAAAATGGAATCAGAAGGAAAACTTCCAGACTCTTTTTAGGAAGCCAGCAATACCCTGATCCCCAAACCAGGCAAAGACCCTACCAAAAAGGAGAATTTCAGACCAATATTACTGATGAATATGGATGCTAAGATTCTCAACAAGATCCTAGCAAACAGGATCCAATAGCACATTAAAAAGATTATCCACCATGACCAGGTGGGATTCATCCCTGGGCTATAAGGATGGTTCAACATTCGCAAATCAATCAATGTGATAGAACAAATTAATAAGAGAAGAGAGAAGAACCACATGGTCCTCTCAATTGATGCAGAAAATGCATTTGACAAAATCCAGCATCCGTTCCTGATTAAGAACAACAAAGCTGGAGACATCACATTTCCTAATTTCAAACTATATATACAAAGCTATAGTAATCAAAACAGTATAGTACTGGCATACAGATAGACACATAGACCAATAGAAAAAAAAAGTTCATAAATAAGTAACAGACTCGTCTTCAACAAGAATGCCAAGAATTCACAATAGGTAAAGAATAGTCTCTTCCATAAATAGTATTGTGAAAACTGGGAATTTACATTCAAAGAATGATATTGGACTTTTGTCTTACATCACTCAAAAATTAACTAGAAATGGATTAAAGACTTAAATGTAATACATGAAACCATAAAGCTCTTGGAAGAAAGCATTGGGAGAAATCCACTTTACATTGTTCTTGGCAATAATCTTTGGATATGTCACCAATAACATGTGCAACAAGAGTGAAAATTAACAAGTGGGACTCTATCAAACTAAAAAGCTTACATACAGCAAAGGAAACCATCAACAAAGTGAAAATCCAACCTAACAAATGAAAGAAAATCTTTTCAAACCATCTATCAGTTAATATATTAATATCCAAAATATGTAAAGAATCTGTACAATCTGATTTTAAAAATGGACAGAGTATCTCAATTGGCATTTTTCCATATATAATGGAATATTATTCAGTTATAAAATAGAATTCTTGTCATTTATGATAACATGGATAGAACTCAAGGGCATTGTGCTAAGTGAAGTAAGTTAGAGAAAGACAAACAGTGTATGATATTAGTTTTGTGTGGAATCTAAAAAAGCTGAATTTATAGAAAGAGAAAGTAGAATGGTGATTACCAAGGCTTGGGTGAAGAGCAGGAAACAGGGAGATGTTGGTCAAAGGGCACAAACTTCTGGTTTAAAGATGAATAATTGCTGGGGATCTAATGCAGAGTAAGATAAGTATAGTTAGCATTACTCTGTTATCTACTTGAAAGTTGACAAGGGAATAGATCCTAAATGTTCCCACCACACAAAAAATGACAGTTAAAGACCTTATCCCAAATACAGTCACGTTCTGAGGTACTAGGGTAGGAAATACGAATTTTGGAGGGACACAATTCAGCCTATAACAACCCTTTGGCAGATACATGATTTGCAAATATTTTCTCCCATTCGTTGGTTTCCCCTCTTGTGAGAGTGTCCTTTTACACATAAATGTTTTTAATTTTGATGAAGTCCTATTTATTTATTTTCTTCTTTTGTTGCTTATGCTTTTGGTATCATATTCAAGAAATCCTTGCCAAAAATAACGTCCTGGCACTTTCCCATTATGTTTTCTTCTAAGAGTTTTGTGGTTTTGGCTCTTACATTTAGGTCTTTGAACTACTTCGAGTTAAATTTTTTAGTAGTGTAAGTTATGGATCCAACATCATTCTTTTGCATGGAGATGTCTGGTTTTCCCAGCACCGTTTGTTGAAAAGACTGTCTTTTCCTCACTAAATGGTCTTAGTCACACTGTCGAAAATCATTTGGCCACATATGTGAGGGTTTATTTCTGAGCTCTTTATTTTATTCCATTGGTCTATATGTCTGTCTTTATGCTAATACCATGCTGTTTTGATTACCTTAGCTTGATGGTAAGTTTTGAAATCAGGAAGTTTGAGTTCTCCAACTTTGTTCTTTTTCAAGATAATTTTGGCTACGTAAGATCTCTTAAGATTTATAATAATTTCTGGCTGGATTTTTCTGTTTCTGCATACAGTCCCTCTGGGGATGATTTCTGACAATTTATTTTGCTCATTCGAATGAACTATGTTTTTCTGTTCCTTTTATTCCTTGTGATTTGTTGTTGTTGTTGTTGTTGTTGAAATTTGGGCATTGGAATATTATATTGTTGTAACTTTGGGAATTAGATTCTTCCCTTTCCCTGGGCTTTGCTTTTTTTTCTTTCATTATTATTGAAGGCTATAGTAGTCTGTTTATTATTAGATCTTACCAAACTATTTTTTCAAAGACTATTTGTTGTGTGTGCTTGCTGATGTCTTGGTTCTTTAGCTTTTGTTCAGTTAATTTTTTTTTTATAAAATGGTAAGCACAGCTAACTTTATTCTATTTTCCCTTGTTAATTAAAAAAAAGTCTCCTGGGGGAGAATATTCTTTTCTTTTTTCAGGGTTCCAAGATTCATTGTTTATACACCATACCCAGTGCTCCATGCACATATTTTACTGGCATACCCACCAACAGGCGAGCCTGTTTAGCTAATTTTTGTACAAAGATTTCTTTGAATTTCAGTAGAAACAAAGAAAAAAAGAAAAGAAGAGAGATCAACCACCTCTATCAGTCTTTGCAGACTGGCTCTCTGCTAGGGTGTTCCTTACCTATTATCTAGGCTTGCTCTGAGCCTAGTTATCACCTGAGGTGAGAAAGCTTAAAGTTTTCTCAGGTCATTTGTGAGCATGCTTGAGCATATTTGGCTTTCTAAATTTCTCATATCTGTGGCTGCTTTTGAATGTTCCCTTCCTTTAATTCTTTAAGCAAGATGTCCTTTAGTTCTTTAAGTCCATTTAAATGACTGCTTTGAAATCCTGGTGTGTTGTATCTGATATATGGCCCCTCTCACAGGCAGTTTCTAGTGTTTAATTTTTTTCCCTTTGTAGGGTCACATTTTCCTGTTTCTTTGTATGTCTCATAATTTTTTGTTGAAAACTGGACATTTTAAGCAATATATTGTAACAACTCTGGGTACTGATTCCCCTCCCCTCTCTTCAGTGTTTGTTTTTGTGGTTGTTTGCTTGTTTATTTTTTTAAGTGGCTTGCTTTAGTGAAGGCTATTTCCACACAGTATGAAACCTTTGATGTTACTCCACAGGGTTGTTAGCCTTGGGCATGTGCACGGTCACCATGAGATGACAGTAGTTTTACAGCATTCATTTTGACTATCTCTCTCCCTGACCTCCCTGTTAAGCTACCTATCTCACTTGATATCACCAAGAACTGTGAGCTTGCAATAATTACTGGCTGATTGATTTATTATTTTTGACAATATCCTGGGTCATAATTTGCTCCATGATCTGATTCAGTCAGTTTTATGTAGGAATTTTTGAGGTCAGACTTTGAGGTTTGTCATAATCCCAGCAGGGCTCTTCTTAGTTGCATATTTTTTTCTGATTCTTTCTGGTGAACTAGCTGGCCTATTATTTAGCTTGCTGCTCTTAATTAAGAGGAGATATTGTTTTCAAGAGTGCTCTTAGGCTTGAAATTCCTTACATTCTGTTTCAAATAAAGTCAGTTCTTTTAGGGAAAGCTCTGGAGCTCTTTTCCTGCATTTAGCCTTTCTCATTGGGAAAAATCAATGAGCCACTAATCTGAGTGCTCCCTCCATGTGGAACCTCTGCCTTATGAGTGAAATTGGGTAAGGTTGATTGGGCCATCTGTATCCCTGATCTGGGGCAGAGCCTCTGCTCTATGTAGGGGGCTAGGTAGAAAAAGGGAGCCTCCTAACTCTTCAATTCAGAGTTGGAAGGAATGTGAAATGTTGGTGGCCTTCTCCTCCAGGTGAGATAAGGTAAATGTTGGATGTGTACTAAGGAGAGTGGGCCTCATCTTTTTGTCTACACCAACACAGAGTGGAGGAGAGGGGGAGGGAAGAAGGAAGGAGTGGTCATGGCTCAAAAACCACAGACCTTCAATGTTCTTACACAGTTTTAATAGATTTTCTTGAATAAATGCTTCATTTGGTTATGTTTTTGGATAATTTCCAGAGATTTTAAATGTTTTTTTTTTTTTAATTATCTTCACCAGTTTTGCTTGTATGCTGAAGAGCTTGTATCCATGGAGCTTTTTGCTCTGCCATCTTGGAAATGGATTCTATGTCTTGGCAATCTTTTTAAAGATGTAAGAGACTCAAGCTGAGTCAGGAGAAAAATTAGAGACTGAAGATACAGGAGGGAGGGAAGTAACTGATTAATCAAGGTTCTTGATGAGTTATCAGGGAATAGGATACAGAACACTTGTGGAAATATAGACAGTAAGAAAAATGGCACTTCCTCAATTGTAACTAGAGGGAAAGACTGAGGAGAGGCTCATGAATTTGTAGGTAGTTTGTGGCAAGGAATCGAGGACATTGCTATCTGGTGTCTTTTATTTTCAATGCAGTCAGAGGTGAGGCAAGAGTGAGGGTTAGATGGTGGTGTGAGAGGGCTGAGAAGAATGAGGTTTGGTAAAACTGCTGCAAGACTTGGATGGAATTTCATATAACCATCTGCTTTCAGAGAGAGGTGTTGAGAATCATGCACATAAATGAGCCTTTTAATGTCTCATGAAATCTCAGAAAAATTTCCAGTCCCAGATGTTTGTTGAGCAGGCCACAAGATCAAGTCCTCTGATATTTAATCCAAGACATGGTTTTTTTTCTTTTTTGTCACCTTTAATCCAGAAAATTGAAACTTGGGAAATCTGTTAGCTTACACCTTCCTACTACAGTTGTCAGGAAGGTTAGAGGCAAACTGAGCCTCCATACTCTCTGAGGAGCCTACTAAAATACATTTCTTTGCCCTCTTTCTTTTGTTTTTGCCCTCTTTCTTTTCAGAGGTCTTTGCTCTGTTTTATCCCCATGGGCTCTACCCTTTGTTCTAACCTTTAAGGAGAAGGGTGAGGGAGCTGCCTTTAATAGTTTAAGGCTTAAGTGTGCAGGCTGCAAGGATTCACATGCTCCCTGTGGGCCCCTGGAAAAGTTATTCACACTTTCTAAGCCTCAGTCTCCTCATCTATTGCACGGGAATGCTAATAGCTCCTATTTCATAGACACTGTGGGGATTAAATTAAATCATTATTTGAATTTCCCTGATGGCTGATGATGATGACAATTTTTTCATGTGTCTGTTATCCATTTATATGTCTTCATTGGAGAAGTGTCTGTTCATGTCTTCTACCCATGTCTTTTTTTAAAAAAAAATTTATTTATTTGTTTGACAGAGAGAGAGAGATCATAAGTAGGCAGAGAAGCAAACAGAGAGAGGGGGGAAGCAGGCTCCTCACAGAGCAGAGAGTCTGACGTGGGGCTTGATCCCAGGACCCTGAGATCATGACCCACTGAGCCACCCAGGTGCCCCTTCTACCCATTTCTTAATGGGATTATTTGTTTTTTGGGTGTTGAGTTTGAGAAATTCTTTATAGATCTTGGATATTAGCCATTTGTCTGTAGTGTCATTTGTGAATATCTTCTCCCATTCTGTGGGTTGCCTCTTTGTTTTGTTGACTGTTTCCTTTGCTGTTCAGAAGCTTTTAATCTTGATGAAGACCCAAAAGTTTATTTTCACTTTTGTTTCCCTTGCCTTTGGAGATGTGTCTTGAAAGAAGTTGCTGTGGCCATTCTTCTCTAGGATTTTGATGGATTCCTGTCTCACAATGAGGTCTTTCATCCATTTTGAGTTTATCTTTGTGTATGGTAAGAGAATGAAAGAGAAGAGAAAACATAAGAGAATGTTTGAGATTCATTCTTCTGTATATAGTTGTCCAGTTTTCCCAGCACTGTTTATTGAAGAGACTGTCTTTTTTCGATTGGATATTTTTTCCTGCTTTGTCAAAGATTATTTGACCATAGAGTTGAGAGCCCATATCTGGGCTCTCTGTTCCATTGGTCTATGTGTCTCTTTTTGTGTCAGTACCATGCTGTCTTGGTGATCACAGTTTCGCAATAAAGCTTGAAATCAGACAACATGATGCCCCCAGCCTTGATTTTCTTTTTCAACATTTCCCTGGTGATTTGGTGTATTTTCTGGTTCCATACAAATTTTAGGTTTGTTTATTCCAGCGCTTTGAAAAATACTGAATTGCTGGGGGTGCCTGGGTGGCTCAGTGGGTTAAAGCCTCTGCCTTTGGCTCAGGTCATGATCCCAGGGTCCTGGGATCGAGCCCTGCATCAGGCTCTCTGTAGGCAGGGAGCCTGCTTCCCTTCCTCTCTCTCTGCCTCTCTCCCTGCCTACTTGTGATCTCTTGCTCTCTCTGTCAGATAGATAAATAAAATCTTAAAAAAAAAGAAAAATATTGAATTGAGATACCACCAGTTAGGATGGGAAAAATTAACAAGGTAAGAAACAACAAATCATGGAGAGGATGTGCAGAAATGGGAATCCTCTTACACTTTTGGTGGGAATGCAAGTTGGTACAGCCACTCTGGAAAACAGTGCGGAGGTTCCTTAAGAAATTTAAAAAAAAAAAAAAAAGAAAATTTGCTTTCTGCAAACTGAGGGTTGCCGGGGGAAGGGGGGTAGGGAGAGGGTGGTGGTGTTATGGACATTGGGGAAGGTATGTGCTATGAAGTGTGTAAACCTGGCAATTCACAGACCTGTACCCTTGGGGCTAATAATACATTATATGTTAATAAGAAAATTAAAAATCAAATTAAAAAAAAGAAAAAAGAAAAAAAAATAAATTAAAAATAGAGCTTCCCTATGACCCTGCAATTGCATTACTGGGTATTTACCCCAAAGATACAGATGTAGTGAATAAAGGGGCCCTCTGTACCCCAATGTTCATAGCAGCAATGGCCACGGTCGCCAAACTGTGGAAAGAACCAAGATGCCCTTCAACGGACGAATGGATAAGGAAGATGTGGTCCATATATACAATGGTATATTACTCAGCCATCAGAAAGGATGAATACCCAACTTTTGCATAAACATGGATGGGACTGGAGGAGATGATACTGATTGAAATAAGTCAAGCAGAGAAAGTCATTATCATATGATTTCACTTACTTGAGGAACATAAAGAATAACATGGAGGATATTAGGAGAAGGAAAGGAAAAGTTAAGGGGGTGGAAATCAGAGGGGCAGATGAAACATGGAGACTATGGGCCCCATGAAACAAACTGAGGGTTTTGGGAGGGATGTGGGGGAATGGGTGAGCCTGGTAGTGGGTATTAAGGACGGTATGTATTACATGGAGCACTGGGTGTTATATGTAAACAATGAATCTTGGAACACTACATCAAAAACTAATGATGTAATGTGTGGTGACTAACATAACAAAATAAAAAAAAATAACTGAGACCATTAATGGAAAGCATGTGGAACCATACATGGTTCTTTTTATTATTATTATTATCATTGTGTTATGTTAATCACCATATGGTGCATCATTAGTTTTTGACGTAGTGTCAATGATTCATTATTTGCATATAACATCCAGTGCTCATTACAACCTTAATACCCATCAACTGACTACTTCCTCCCCTCCCCTGTGAAACCCTCAGATTGTTTCCCAGAATCCATAGTCTTTCATGGCTCATCTCCTCCTCTGATTTCCCCCCACTTCAGTTTTTCCTTCCTTTCCCTAATGTCCTCCATATTATTCCTTATGTTCCACATATGAGTGAAACCATATGAAAATTGTCTTTCTCTTCTTGACTTATTTCACTTAGCATAATCCCCTCCGGTTCCATCCATGTCGATGCAAATGGTGGGTATTCATTCTTTCTGATGGCTGAGTAATATTCCAGTGTATATACAAACCTTATTTTCTTTATCCATTCATTTGTTGAAGAGCATCTCTGCTCCTTCCACAGTTTGGCTATTGTGGACATTGCTGCTATGAACATTGGGATGCATGTGGCCCTTCTTTTCACTACATCTGTATCTCTGGGGTAAATACCCAGTAGTGCAACTGCTGAGTCATAAGGTAGCTCTATTTTTAACTTTCTGAGGAACTCCCACACTGTTTTCCAAAGTGGCTGTGCCAGCTACATTCCCACCAACAGTGTAAGAGGGTTTCCCTTTCTCCACATCATCGCCAACATTTGTTGTTTCCTGCCTTATTTTTTCTCCCCCACCCCCGAGGAGAATATATTTGTCAAGATAAGTAAACATCAAAGTGTACAGGCTCTCAAAACATGCTTTCTGAAAAGGACCTTGCTGGGATTGCTTCTCCATTCATTTTCAGCTTCTTTATTTTTTTTTTAATTTTTAAATTTAATTTTATTTTTTCAGTGTTCCAAGATTCATTGTTTATTCACCACTCCCAGTGCTCCATGCAATATGTGCCATCCTTAATACCCACCACCAGGCTAACCCAACCCTCTAACCCCTCCCCTCCAAAATCCTCAGTTTGTTTCTCAGAGTCCACAGTCTCTCACGCTTTGTCTCCCCCTCCTATTTCCCCCAATTCACTTTTCCTTTCCTTCTTGTAGCATCCTCCATGTTATTCCTTATGCTCCACAAGTCAGTGAAACCATACGATAATTGACTTTCTCTGCTTGACTTAGTTCACTCAGCATAATCTCCTCCAGTCCTGTCCATGTTGATGCAATGGTTGGGTATTCATCCTTTCTGATGGAGGCATAATATTCCTTTGTATATATGGACCATATCTTCCTTATTCATTTGTCCATTGAAGGGCATCTTGGCTCTTTCCACAGTTTGGTGATAGTGGCCATTGCTGCTATGAACATTGAAGGTACAGATGGCTCTTCTTCTTTTCACTACATCTGTGTTTTTGGGGTAAATACCCAGTAGTGAAATTGTAGGGTCATAGGGTAGCTCTATTTTTAATTTCTTAAGGAATCTCCACATTGTTTTCCAAAATGGCTGCTCCAACTTGCATTCCCACCAACAGTGTAAGAGGGTTCCCCTTTCTCCACATCCTCCCAA
Organism: Lontra canadensis; assembly: GCF_010015895.1. Lineage (NCBI taxonomy): Eukaryota > Metazoa > Chordata > Mammalia > Carnivora > Mustelidae > Lontra > Lontra canadensis. The sequence goes on along the minus strand of NW_022631191.1, from coordinate 903,011 downwards.
CACTTGTTGTTTCCTGTCTTGTTAATTTTGGCCATTCTAACTGGTGTAAGGTGATATCTCAATGTGATTTTGATTTGAATATCCCTGAGGGCTAATGATGATGAATATTTTTTCATGTGTCTGTTAGCAATTTGTATGTCTTCCTCGGTGAAGTGTATGTTCATGTCTTCTGCCCATTTCCTGACAGGATTATTTGTTTTTTTGGTGTTGGGTTTGAGAAGTTCTTTATAGATCTTGGATACCAGCCCTTTATCTGTAGTGTCATTTGAAATATCTTCTCCCATTCGATGGGTTGCCTCTTAATTTTGTTGACTGTTTCCTTTGCTGTGAAAAAGATTTTTATCTTGATGAAGTCCCAAAAGTTCATTTTTGTTTTTTTTCCTCTTGCCTTCATAGATGTGTCTTGAAAGAAGTTGCTGTGGTGGATGTGGAAGAAGTTACTCTGTATATTCTCTCTAGGACTTTGATGGATTCTTGTCTCACATTGAGGTCTTTCATCCATTTAGAGCTTATCTTTGTGTATGGTGTAAGAGAGCAGCCAAGTTTCATTCTTCTGTATATAGCTGTCCAATTTTCCCAGTACCATATATTGAAGAGACTGTCTTTTTTCCATTGGGTATTTTTTTCCTGCTTTGTCAAAGATTAGTTGACCATAGAGTTGAGGGTCCATTTCTGGGCTCTCTATTCTGTTCCATTGGTCTATGTGTCTGTTTTTGTGCCAGTATCATGCTGTCTTGGTGATCACAGCTTGGTAATCTAGCATGAAATCAGGCAACGTGATGCCCCCAACCTTGATTTTCTTTTTCAGTATTTCCTTGGTGATTAGGGGTCTTTTCTGGTTCTATATAATTTTTAGGATTGTTTGTTTCAGTACTTTGAAAAATGCCAGTGGTATTTTGATAGGGATGGCATTAAAAGTGTAGATTGCTCTAGGCAACATAGACATCTTAACAATGTTTATTCTTCCAATCCATGGGCATAGAATGTTTTCCCATCTTTTTGTGCCTTCCTCAATTTCTTTCATAAATGTTTTGTAGTTTCTAGAGCATAGATCTTTTACCTTCTTGGTTAAGTTTTTTATGAGGTATCTTATGGTTTTGGGTGCTAGTGTAAATGGAATTGAGTCCCTAATTTCTCTTCTACATTTACACTGTTAGTGTATAGAAAAGCAACTGATTTCTGTGCATCGATTTTGTATGCTGTCACATTATTGAATTGTGGTATGAGTTCTAGTAATTTGGGGGTGGAGTGTTTTGGGTTTTCCACATAAAGCATCATGTCATCTGTGAAGAGGTAGAGAGTTTGACCTTTTCTTTGCAGATTTGAATACCTTTTATTTATTTATTTTTGTTGTCTGATTGCTGAAGCTAGGGCTTTTAGTACTGTGTTGAACAATAATGGCAAGAGTGGGCATCCCTGTCATGTTCTTGTTCTTAAAGGTAAAGCTCTCAGCTTTTCCCCATTGAGAATGATATTCACTGTGGGCTTTTCATAGATGGTTTTTATGAAATTGGGAAATGTTCTCTCTATCCCTATACTCTGAAGAGTTTTAATCAGGAAAGGATGCTGTATTTTGTCAAATGTTTTTTCTTCATTGATTGAGAAGATCATATGGTTCTTGTCTCTTCTTTTATTAATGTGTTCTATTATATTGATTGATTTGTGAATTTTGAACTACCCTTGCATCCCAGGAATAAATCCCACCTGGTTGTGATGGATAATCCTTTAATGTACTGTTGGATCCTATTAGCTAGGATCTCGTTGGGCATTTTGGCATCCATATTCATCAGGGATATTGATCTGTAATTTTCCTTTTTGATGGATTCTTTGCCTGGTTTTGGGATTAAGGTAATGCTGGCCTTATAGAGTGAGTTTGGAAGTTTTCCTTCTGTTTCTATTTTTTGAAACAGCTTCAGAAGAATAGGCATTATTTTTTCTTTGAATGTTTGGTAGAATTCTCCTGGGAATCCATCTGGCCCTGGACTCTTGTTTTTTGGTAGGTTTGTTTTTTGGTAGGTTTTTGATTACTGCTTCAATTTTGTTACTGGTATTGGTCTGTTCAGATTGTTGATTTCTTCCTGTTTCAGTCTTGGTAGTTTATAAGTTTCCAGGAAGTTTTCCATTTCTTTTAGGTTGCTTAATTTATCGGCATATGGTTGCTGATAATAATTTCTAATAATTGTTTCTATTTCCTTGGTGTTAGTCATGATCTCTCCATTTCATTCATAATTTCATTGATCTCTGCTCTAATCTTTATTATTTCTCTTGTCCTATTTGATTTAGGTTTTATGTGCTGTCCTTTCTCCAGTTCCTTTATGTGTAAGGTTAGCTTGTACATTCAGGATTTTTCTACTTTTTTGAGTGAGGCTTGGATGGCTATGTATTTCCCCTTAGGACCACCTTTGCAGTATCCCATAAGTTTTGACTGATGTGTTTTCGTTCTCCTTGGTTTCCATTAATTGTTTAAGTTCTTTTTTGATTTCCTGGCTGACCCAAACCTTCTTTAGCAGAATGGTCTTTAAATTCCAAGTGTTTTAATTTCTTCCAAATTTTTTCTTGTGATTGGGTTCCAGTTTCAAAACATTGTGGTCTGAACATATGCAGGGAATAATCTCAGTCTTTTGGTATTGGTTGAGCCCTGATTTGTGACCCAGTATGTGATCTATTCTGGAGAAAGTTCTGTGTGCATTTGAGAATGACTATTCTGTTGTTTTAGAGTGGAATGTTTTGTATGTATCTAGAAGTCCATCTGGTCCATTGTGTCATTCAAAGCTCTTGTTTCTTTGTTGATTTTCTGCTTAGATGATTTATTGCTGTGAATGGAGTGTTGAGATCTCTTATGATTAAAGTATTATTATCAATATGATTATTTATTTTGGTTAACAGTTGGCTTATGTAGTTGGCTGCTCTGATGTTGGGGGCATAGACATTTACACTTGTTAGATCTCCTTGTTGGATAGACCTTTTATATATGATATAGTGTCCCTCTGAATCTCTTACTACAGTCTTTAGCTTAAAATCTGATTTGTCTGATATGAGAATTGCTACCCTAGCTTTCTTTTGATGTCCATTAACATGATAAATTGTTCTCCCCTCCCCAACTTCAATCTGGGGTTGTCTTTAGGTCTAAAATGAGTCTTTTGTAGAAAACATATGGTTGTAGAAAACATATGGATGGGTATTGCTTTTTTATCCAGTGTGATACCCTGTGTCTTTTGATTAGAGCATTTAGTTCATTTACATTCAGAGTAACTATTGAAAGATAGGAATTTAGTGCCATTGTCTTGCCTTTAAAGCCCTGTTTCTATATATTGTCTCCGTAATTTCTGGTCTTTCTCTTGGGGTCTTTCTTCTTTTATAGAATCCCCCTCAATATTTCTTGCAGAGCCAGCTTGGTGGTCACATATTCTTTCTGTTTCACATATTCTTTCTGTTTCTCGTGTTCCTATAGACATATCCTTGTCTCTCCATCCATTCTGAATAACAGCCTTCCTGGATAAAGTATCCTTGGGTGCATGTTCTTTTCATTTAGTACCCTGAATATGTCTTGCTAGCCCTTTCTGGCTAGCCAAGTCTCTGTGGAAAGGTCTGATATCATTCTGATGTTCCTCCCTCTGTATGTAAGAAGTCTCTTCCCCCAGCTGCTCTCAGAACTGCTTCCTTGCTTCTACAATTTGCAAGTTTTACTCTTATATGCAAAGACATTGGTCTGTTCTCCTTGATCTTGAGAGAGGTCCTCTTTGCCTCTTGGACATGAATGCTTTTTTCCTTCCCCAGATTAGAGAAGTGCTCAACTAGTATTTGCTCAAATATATCTTCTAGTCCTCTCTCTCTCTCCACTCCCTCAGAGATCCCAATAATCCTGACATTGCAACATTTCATGGCGTCATTAATTTCTGTCAGTCTGATCTCTTGGGCTTTTAGGTTTTTAACCCAAGCCTCCTTGGCTTTCTTCTTTTCTATCATCTTATCTTCTAGCTCACTAATTCATTCTTCTGCCTCATTTACCCTGCCAGGGTATTCAGTTTAGACTGCATCTCATTCATAACATTTTTAAGTTCAGCCTGGCTAGATCTCATTTCTCCCCTTAGAGATTCTGTATTGTCACAAATAATTTTCTCAAGCCCAGATATTGACTTCATAATTGCTATTCTGAAATCTTTCTCTGACATCTTGCTTATATCCATATCCATTAAGTCTGTGGCAGAGGTCATAGTCTCTGGTTCTTTTCTTTGTTGGGGGTTCCTCCTCTTAGTTATTCTGTTGAGGGGTGATTGAAGGAATGTACAGAGTCCAAAGTATTAACCACGACCCAATCAAGATGCACCCGTTATTGGGTGCATCTTGGGTCCCCGTTATTGGGACACTAGGGTAGTCATCCTCTTGTTCTTCCAGCCTGTCTTCTGGGTGAAGGGCTTGCTGCACTGTTACTCAGGTAACCCTCCTTGGACAGAGTTGCCCTGCCCCTGTTGGGGGTGGTGGCTCAGTGGAAACCGCTTTTTTTTTTTTTTAACTTTTGTTCTCTGGCAGCTTTCCACGTCTTTTCTGAGAGTCAGAGCAGAAATGACTGCACCCAATCCTCTGACCAAGAGCAGAGAAATCATAGTCTGTTCTTCACTGAGCCTTCCAGGACACACAGTCTCCATTCCTGTCTATCTGCACTGCTAAAAACTGCAGCCTCCCATTGTGGTGTGCCCCACAGGATCTCTCCCAGAGGTCAATCCCAGGGCCTGGCCTGTCTCTGCCTCTTGTGATTCTAAAACTGCAAGCTACCCTGGGTTTGCAGGTGAGCACCTGTACCTCCTGGATCCTGTCTGGGGGCTGTGCTAAAGCCCTTTCACTGCTGTTGCTGGTCTGTGAGTCTGTGCCTAGTTCCCAGCGTGGGATGATTTGCACTCCTGTATTATATTACCTTCCCTGTGCCAGCTTATGGTGGCCCCCTCCCCCTTCTGTTTATCTTCCAATATCTACCCACAGAATCATGACTCTGCCCTCATGACTGCCAGAGAATTTCTGCTTGTAAAGATCCAGATATATAGTCTTACATCTCAGGCTGATTTCGTGGGTGTTCAGAATGGTTTGGTAGATATCCAGCTAAATTCAGGGGACCAGTTGAAATAGAGTCCCCTGCTCCTCCTCCATCTTGCCTCTGTCCACCATACATGGTTCTTAGTAAGTGCTCAATAATGCTAATAGTTATAGTTATCATCACATATAAATCATCCCTTATAGTTATCATCACATATAAATACCCTAAACTCTTTGATCATCCTCCATCTCATGCCAACGTGTGTTGTTTGCAGAACAAGGAGCCGAGAGGATACAATCAAGAAAAGTCATTATCCTGGGGCACAGAATGGGATAGATATGGCTCAAGAGGAGCAAATGGGGAATAATGAAGAGAGCCCAATACCATCATCTCCTGCGTTACCTTTGTTCCTGCTTGGGGGGACCTAACCATCTGTCTTACATCAAGATCTGCGATAGGTCTCACATTACCTGGTGAACCGGGTGCAGGACCACATTCACTGCCACAAAGTCTACTATCTTAGGAACATCCAAATCACACCCCACTTCATCTACCAATGCTGGTTCAGTGAGAGTGAAGTCGACTTCAGAGGTTGCATCAGAGTTTACTCTGGCCTCTTAACTTGGGGCAAACAGGCAGGAAGGGCCCCATGCGCCCCCAGGCACTGGTTGAGCTGGCCCAGGTGGGCTGTGGGTGAGTGGTACAGCCACTGCCTGGGTCCTGAGGATGGGAGGACTCAGTGACAGGGTAAAAGCAGGTTCTGCTCACATCCGCTCTTCCACCTAATCAGCCACTCAGTCTTGACCCACATTTTTTTTTCTCATCCTGCTCTTTTTTTTTTAATAAATTTTATTTTTTATAAACATATATTTTTTTTCCCCAGGGGTACAGGTCTGTGAATCGCCAGGTTTACACACTTCACCGCACTGACCCATATTTGAATGGCTCCCATGTGCTAACAGCATTTGCACCTCTTTCAGCTTGGTGTTGGCACTTCAGGCCTGCCCAGTTCTGGCTGCTCCTCCAGCCTCATTACAGTGAGCACTCCTCACCCCTGCATGACTGGTTCCCCTCCTCTCCCTCTCACAACTCTGTTCCTTTGCTTCTGCAGTTTCTCCAACCTAGGCTGCTCTCATCTGTCAGCTGGTGACCATAACATGCCCTGACAGCTGCCCTGATATGACCCATCCTTGAATCTATTTTCTCCCTTACTCAGGGCTGATACCACAGCCCCCACACCCACTTCAGGACATCCCACTGTCAGCACTCGTCCCCCACCAGTTACTGCTCTTTTCCTGTTCTCTCTCCTCCACCCCTTTCCAGGTGCTAGCTCCTGCTCCATGGTTTGGTCCATGAAGCCCTCTCCTGTCCTCTCCTGCCCTCCCAGGCAGGTCACTGTGCCCTGGACTCCATATCTCCCAGTTCTGGCCCACCTCTGACTATGGCATGAATCTCTTCTCTCCAGCCAAGCATAGTAACCTGCATATTATGGGCATAGAATAAAATAAAGGCACACATTTTCCTTAGTGCTGGCCCTGTGCCTGGGCTTGTTAATATAGGTATTGTTTTTCCTGGGATGGTAGCTTAGGTAGAACCAATAGGAAATGGTGTACAGGATGGAGGGAGCACTCTTTTATTGGGCACCTGTGCACAGACACAGCACCATCTGCTTCCACATGTGTGGCCTCTTTCAATCTTCACAACAGCTCTATGGGATGGGCATTACCATTAACAGTTTATGAAACCCGAGGAAGCTGAGGCCCAGAGAGGAGCAAAGAGCAGCCCCAGGTCATGTAACCAGTAAAAAATAGAGCCAGGATTGAAAACCAGGCCTTCTGGCCTGCCCTTCAGCATCCCCCCACTGCAGAGGTGCTGGTGTCCTAGGCTAGGCACTGCACTGGAAGACCCATTCTCCCTTTCTGTCACTTTCAGACTGGTAGGCTTCCCTTGGTTTGAACTGTGACCTCTGACTTCCACCTCTCTTGCTCCTTAGAGCAGCATCAGAGGGTACCAGTGGCATTATCCTTGCCCCTCAGTCCACCTGCAGCCAAGGGTCTCTAGGTTGTAGCCAGCCATGCCCCTAGTAGCACATCTTGGCACCCAGTTTGGATGTGTGGCCAACCTCGCACAGTGTGCCTCCCTTGCACACAAATGTGCTCATGTACATCCACATGGCTGGCTCCAGCCTTCATGCTCATGGGCGCAATGCACCATACATGGTTTACAAAGCACTATGACATTAACTATCACCCACAATCAATTACAGTGGCTCTTACCTGCTGTGTGCCAGAGATTGTGGGTGCTACTTGTCCACTTTCTAATGTGATGCTCACAGGACGAGGCTTTGTGAGCTAATGCTGTCCCCATCTTACAGACAGGAGATACAAGGCCATAGAGGGGCAGGAATGTGTCACAAAGCACACAGAGACCATGTAAGGAAGCTGGGGTAGTTTAACCCCTGTCACCTACCTCCCAATCAAGGGCTCCTTCCACCAGAGCACACTGACTGCTGACTCATAATCCATAATTAGAATGTGTGTACACAGTGCCTATATTTGGGCATATACATGTTTGCCTGTATCTATGCATTTGTGCTGATGTTCATCACACACCATCTGTGATTGATAACATGTCTATATGCAGAAAAAAGAGTGAATCACTTGCTCATTTGGGTTCCCACAGCTCTTCATGGTTCCTCTCAGCACTAGCATTGTTTCCCTCATTGGATTGGTTGTATCTTTAAAAAAAAAAAAAGATTCATTTATTTATTTGAGAGAGAGAGAGAGCATGGGGGGAGAGGCAAAGGGAGAGGGAGATAGAGTCCTAAGTGGACTCTGCACTGAGCATGGAACCTCACACCAGGCTCGATCTCATGACCCTAAGATCACAACCTGAACCAAAACTAAAAGCTGATGTTTAACTGACTGTGTCACCCAGGCACCCCATGGACTGGTTTGTTCGTTCTTTCTTTCTTTCTTTCTTTTCTTTCTTTCTTTCTTTCTCTTTCTTTCTTTCTTTCTCTTTCTTTCTTTCTTTCTTTCTTTGTCAGAGAGAGAGAGAGAGAGAGAGAGAGAGAGAACACAAGTGGACAGAGTGGCAGGCAGAGGCAGAGAGAGAAGCAGGCTCCCTGTCGAGCAGGAAGCCCAATGCAGGACTTGATCCCAGGACCCTGGGATCATGACCTGAGCGAAGGCAGTAGCTTAACTGGCTGAGCCACCAAGGCATCCCAGACTGGTTATATCTTGATAATGGGATACCTGGTACCCAGGACAGGGCCGTGAACACTAATCACAAATGAATGTTTGTTGAATGAATACGTAAATGTCTGAGTGAGTTGAGTGTCTGTGACAGACTGGGATGCTGTATGGAGCCTCTGACAAGCCCCAACTGGAGAATCAAAACACAAGCCTCTAGAGTTTTGGAACAAAGGTCATGTACTTTGTCAAATAATTACTCCTTTTGAGTAATAACTCCTGACTCCTGATGACTAATTTAACAAGGTTACATAACAAATAGCATGGAGGACAAGGGGAGATAGAGAGGAGAAGGGAGTTGAGGGAAATTGGAAGGGGAGGTGAACCATGAGAGACTACGGACTCTGAAAAACAATCTGAGGGTTTTGAAGAGGCGGGGGGTGGGAGGTTGGGGGAACCAGGTGGTGGGTATTAGAGAGGGCACAGATTGCATGGAGCACTGGGTGTGGTGCAAAAACAATGAATACTGTTATGCTGAAAAGAAATAATAAAAAAAAAGGTTAAATTACTGGCCCTGGTAGAGTTTAAACACATAAGCAAGGTACCCCAAGTGACCCTGCAAACTGAGTAGCCCATCCTAGGCTTGGTGCCATCTGATCCACCAACCCAAAAAGTTGGGGAGGCAATAACAACACTCCATTACCAAAGGAAAGTGGTATAAACAAAACCAGTATGGAGAAGGTTCTGGAAGAACAAGTGAGTTGAAGGAGGTTCACATTCCCATAGCACCTACTCCTGCTACACGGCTTGCTCTTTGTCAGCTCCCACCTAAGTCCTTGTGGGTAATTTCCAATAACCTGCTTACTGAAGAGGAAAAAACCCAAAAGCATGGTTTTCAGGTGCTGCTGCTTGGTAAGCAGGAACTAGGTGGAAGTTGACAACTGTGGTGTTAATAGCCCCACTCAGGTACGACTCTGATGGGAAGTAAGGAAGAGAAATCCTCTTAGAAGGCAAAACTTGGAGGTATGTACCAATGGCTGGTTGGTACATGGCTGACCTCTGGTTGACTTCTTTATCCAGAAAGTGACCTGAAGAGGTGAACTGATCAATGCTAATTAGCAGTCTGGCCAGATAGTCAGAGATGGAAGGAATGAGATCGGAGAACTGATAGCAATAACAATAATGCAATAAAATACTTAGTGTTTATTATGTACAAGGCATAGTCTACTTGCTTTGCCTGTGTGTGTGTGTGTGTGTGTGTGTGTGTGGAGTAAGTGAACAGATCTCTCAGGATGGGCTGAGTGTGAGAAGATTTGCATCCCATGTGAATGTTTACCAAAGGGAGCATGATGACCCAATCTGTGGAAATCTCAACCTCTTTCTCCTAATATTGCAGGGCTTGTTTCATGCACCAATCAACAAAATTGCCATAGAAGATATGGATGTTATGCAGGGTTTCAACATGGATTTATCTTCACTTAAATTGACTTGGCTACCAACACTGCTAAGTGCCCACCTTCTCAATAGCAGAAACCCAAATATGTCATCATTCCCTGGGAATACCAACAAGTGCTTGCATGACACTGAACTCCTTCCATCATGGAGTGGGCATCATTATTGAAATAATCACATATTCTGGAATAGATTTGTCTTTATCATTCAATTTATCATTATTGAAATAATCACATATTCTGGAATAGATTTGTCTTTCCTGCTTGCAGTGTTTTTACTGGCACCATCATCTTTGGATTTTCAAAATAGTTTATATGCTCTATACACCATTGAAATATCTCATACAATATTTTTTGTGGTCAAGGAACACATTTCACAGTGAAACAGGTAAGACAGTGGTTTAATGACTATGGGCTTCTCTGTTCTTATCCCATACACCATCACCAATAAACAACTGTCCTTACAGAAGGGTGGAATAACTAAGGAAGATTTAGTTATAGTGCCAGTTAGGAAACAACACTTTGTGAGGTCTGAGGGCCATTCTACAGAATTCAGTGTATTCTGGGTGTTGAGTTTGGGGAGTTCTTTATAGATCTTGGATATCAGCATTTTGTCTGTAGTGTCATTTGTGAATATCTTCTCCCATTCCGTGGGTTGCCTCTTTGTTTTGTTGACTGTTTCTTTTGCTGTACAGAAGCTTTTTTTTTATAATCATTTTTTAATTTATTTTCAGCATAACAGTATTCATTGTTTTTGTACCACACCCAGTGCTCCATGCAATCCGTGCCCTCTCTAATAAAGCTTTTTATCTTGATGAAGTCCTGAAACTTCATTTTCACTTTTGTTTCCTTTTCCTTTGGAGATGTGTCTTGAAAGAAGTTTCTGTGGCCCATGTTGCAGAGGTACAATTGCACTCCTGGGAATTTACCCTAAAGATACAGATGTAGTGAAAAGAAGGGCCATCTGTACCCCAATGTTCATAGCAGCAATGGGCACAATCACCAAATTGTAGAAAGAGTCAAGATACCCTTCAACAGATGAATGAATAAAGAAGATATGGTCCGTATATACCATGGAATATGACACAGCCATCAGAAAGGATGAATACCCAACTTTTGTATCAACATGGATTGGACTGGAGGAGATTGTGTTGAGTGAAAGAAGTCAAGCAGAGAAAGTCAATTATCATATGGTTTCACTTACTTGTGGAGCATAAGGAATATATGGAGGACATTAGGGGAAAGAAAGGAAAAGTGAACTGGTGTAAATCAGAGGAGGAGACAAAGCATGAGAGACTGCAGACTCTGAGAAACAAACTGAGGGTTTTAGAGGGGAGGAGAGTGGTGGGATGGGTGAGCCTGGTGGTGGGTATTGTGGAGGGCAAGTATAGCATGGAGCACTGGGTGTGGTGCATAAACAATGAATCTTGGAACACTGAAAAAAAAAATAAAACCAAGATGTTTAAAAAAAAAAGAATTCAGTGTATTCTTTGAGTCAGCAACTAATATATGATTCTCCTCCTATAAACAGAACACAGGTCTAGGAACCAAAGGGTGGAAATGTGAGTACCACCTCTCATCACTTGACTTAGTGAAACTCTTGCAAAAATTTGATTCACGGGAGTTGAAACTTCTATCTGGCTATTTGGAGCTCCCTGTGCCATTGAACCAATAGACAAAAAAGGGGTGTTTACTATGTGGCTGAAATGAGTGATCCTAATTATCAAGGGAAAATAAGAAGTCTGCTACACTGTGGGTAGGAAAGAACATGTCAGTGAATCCAGGAAATTCATTGAGTTCAAGGCAGATTAGAATAACTCAGTAAAGGTAGGACCTCCAGGAGTTCAGATTCCAGACAATCATTGTGGTGGCAACCTTGAGGTTTCCTTAGGACAACTTAACTCCTACAAGGTGTGCTAAGATTGCTGGGCCCAGTGGAGCAAGGTCTAGTCTATTTTCTATATGAGTATGAGTCCCAGGAAATCTTCTGAATTTTTTTTTCATAGTCCTTGTTACTAAAATGAGAGGCCATAACTTCATGTGTCAAATCCAAAAAATAATTGCCAAAAACAGTATCTAGGAGCTTGCCATTTATGTTTTTTTTAGTAGTTTTATGGCTTCAGGTTTTGTGTTGAAGTCTTTAATCCACTTTTAGTTAATTTTTGTGTATAGTATAGGATAGTGGTCCAGTTTCATTCTTTAGCATGTGGCTGATCAATTTTCCCAAAACTATTTATTGAAGACACTAGCTTTCCTTATAGTGTATTCTTGGCTCCTTTCTCATAAATTAATTGATCATATATGCATGGGCTTATTTCTGGGTTCTCTATTTTGTTCCCTTGAACTCTGTATCTGTTTTATACCAATACTATACTGTTTTGATTACTATAGCTTTGTAATATAGTTTAAATAAGGAAGTATAATGACTCCAGCTTTGTGCTTTCTCAAGATTGTTTTGGCTATTTGGGGTATTTTGTGGTTCTATACAAATCTTATGATTGTTCTATGTCTGAAAAATTGCCAGTGGAATTCTGATAAGGGTTACATTGAATCTGTACATTATTTTGGCTAATATGAGCACTTTAACAATATGAATTTTTCCAATTCATGAGCTCAGAATATCTTGCCATTCATTTGTGTCTTCTTCAATGTCTTTCATTAATAACTTAAAAAAATTTATGTTAACTTTTAACTTAAATAATTTACTTAGTCAATATTAACCCTGTACTGACATTTTAAAGAATTAAGCTTACTATTTTATGTGTAAAGCACAAATATATATAGTTTTAAAATAGATATATGATCTATATAGGGGATTCAAATTTTATAGGGGGACGATTAGAACAAAAATGTCTAAAAAGTCTTCTTGGGGGTGATAATGAAAAATAGGTGGAGGGTGCCTGGGTGGCTCAGTGGGTTGGGTCTCTGCCTTCAGCTTGGGTCGTGATCTCAGGGTCCTGGGATCAAGCCCCACATCGGGCTCTCTGCTTGGCAGGGAGCCTGCTCCCCCCTCTCTCTCTGCCTGCTGCTCTGCCTACTTGTGATATCCCTCTCTCTCTCTCTGTCAAATAAATAAATTAAATCTTAAAAAAAAGAAAAATAGGTGGATAAAAATGCTCTGGGGCTCTTTCCACTCCTAGCCAAAGAGAGGATACATGACACAATCTATACTTTTTTGAAATTTAATTAATGGCATAGTAAGGGAAAACTGAAATTGTGGGAGTTCATTCATAGCAGCAGTAGTCTCCAAACTCACAAATGTGGCAAAAACCTGATCTGGAGTAGGTTCTTATTTCTTCTGCTACTTAATCTTCTCTGCTCTGGCTACTCCCACTTGCCTGGAACCAGACTTCATCTCTTCCTCTCTGTCCCACAAGCCTTTAGTCCTGACATCAGGGGAACAACAAGCCAGGCCTTTTTGTAGGTACTAGAGACTAAGTGGTGAAGAAGGTCCCTGCTCTCCTGGAGCTCACATTTTAGAGAAATGATGACAGACACAAACAATCAAATACATAAAGAAGGTAATTTCAAAAAATCAGAAGTGCAATGAAAACAAAATAGAAGCAGTGTAAAAGCAGTGTGGCTGGGTAGGTATAGGGAACAAGATTAAATAGAGTAGTCAGAGAAATATTCTCTGAGGTGGTGACAGTTGAAACAAGATTGAGTGACAAGAAGGCAGTCAGTTCATGAAGATTCAGAGGCATGGTATCCCAGGTAAGGTGAAACACAAGGACAAAGGCTCTACGGTGGGAACCAGCTTAGTATATTCAAGGGACTTTAGGAAGTCTGACTGGAGAGAATAAGAGGGAAGATTGGTACTAGTAGTGGCCAAAGAGTAAGGAATAGATGAGGCAGAAAAGAAGTACAGTAGTGACCATAGAGTAAAGAATAGATGAGGCAGAAAAGAAGTTCTAGAGCAAGGCTGTGTAGGGCCATAACAGCCATGGGAAAGTGTTAGATTTTATCCTAAGTACAAGGAAAATCCAATGGAAGGTTTTGAGCTGGAATGATATTGTTTGATTTATGATCAATCTATGTGATGCATTAAGAATGCATTATAGTAAGGATAAAACTAAAAACAGAACAGTTAGGAGGTTCAGGTAAGGAACCATGATAGCTTGGGCTAAAATAGTGATGGTGGAGAAAGATTAGTGGACAGATTTAGAATATATTTACCTATTTAGAATATAAGACTGTAGTCAGAGATAAAGAAGGACACTACATCATTCTTAAAGGGTCTATCCACCAAGAAGATCTAACAGTTGTAAATATTTATGCACCCAACATGGGAGCAGCCAACTACATATTCCAACTGTTAATCAAAATATAGAGTCATATTGATAAGAATACACTAATAGTAGGGAATCTTAACATGCCACTTTCAGTAATAGACAGATCATTGAAGCAGAAAATCAATAAAGAAACAAGAGCTTTGAATGCCGCATTGGGCCAGATGGACCTCATAGATATATACAGAACATTCCACCCTAAAACAACAGAATACTCATTCTTCTCAAGCACACATGGAAATTTCTCCAGAAGAGACCACATACTGGGTCAAAAATCAGGGCTCAACCATTACCAAAAGACTGAGATTATTCCCTGCATATTCTCAGACCATAATCCTTTGAAACTGGAACTCTACCACAAGAAAAAGTTTGGAAGGAATTCAAACACTTGGAAGATAAAGACCAGCCTGCTGAAGAATGTTTGGATCAACCAGGAAATCAAAGAACTTAAACAATTCATGGAAATCAATGAGAATAAAGACACATCGATACAAAACCTGTGGGATACAGCAAAGGCAGTCCTAAGGGGGAAATACATAGCCATCCAAACATTGCCATCCAAGCCTCCCTCAAAAAAAAAAAATGAAAAATCCCAAAATACTCCAGCTCTCTTTACACCTCTTCACACCACTGACCAAACTAATCCAAAAAATTATCAAATTAATAAAATTATGAATGAAAGGGGGGAGATCAGGACTAACATCAAGGAAATAAAAACAATCCTCAGAAATTATTAACAGTTATATGCCAATACGTTAAGCAACCTAGAAGAAATGGAGGCATTCCTGGAAACCTATTAACTTCCAAGACTGAATCAGGAAGAAATTGGCAACCTGAATAGACCAATATCTAGAAACGAGATTGAAGCAGTGATCAAAAACTCCCAAAAAACAAGAGCCCAGGCCCTGATTGATTCCCTCGAGAATTCTATCAAACATTCAAGAAGAGATAATACCTATTCTCTCGAAGCTGTTTAAAAAAATAGAAACAGAAGGAAAACTTCTAGAATATAATACCTGGACAGCATTATCAATCAACTAGATTTCATTGGCATTGTTCACTCTAACAACAAATTGCACATTCTTCTCAAACTTATGTGGAACACTCACCAAGATAGACCATATTCTGGGCCACAAAATATACCTTAATGAATTTAAAAGTATAAGACTCATACAAAACATGTTCTTAGACCACAGCACAATTAAACTAGAAATCAATAAAAGATTGCTGGAAAATTCCTAAATATTTGGAAATTAAACAACATAGAAAGACAATTATCACATGGTTTCATTCATATGTGGAACATAAGGAATAATGCAGAGGCCCACAGGGGAAGGGAGGGAAAACTGAATGGGAAAAAACTCAGAGGGGGATACAAACCATGAGAGACTCTGGACTCTGGAAAACAAACTGAGGGTTACAGAAGGGAGGGGGTTGGGGGGATGGGGAAACCAGGTGATGGGTATTAAGGAGGGCACATGTTGTAATGAGCACTGGGTGTTATATGCAACTAATGAATTGTTGAACACTACTTCAAAAACTAATGATGTACTATATGTTGGCTAATTGAACATAATAATAATAAACAAAAAGCAACACATTTATAAGTAGAAGTAGTAAATAAACCAAAGATGTCTCAAGAAAACTAAAAAATATTTTGAACTAAATGAAAATGATTATGGACATTGGGGAGGGTATGTGATATGGTAAGTGCTATGAAGTGTGTAAGCCTGATTATTTGCCCCAGGGCACAAAACTGTACCCCAGGACAAATAATACATTATATGTTAATAAAAATAATTAATAAAAATGGTATGTAATCCCCCCATAAAATGAAAATGGATATATAACTACTTAAATCTGTGGGATTGTACAAAATCTCAAACTACCAAAAAAAAGTCTCCTAGAACTGATAAGAAAGTATACCAAGGTTGCAGGATATAATAAGATCAGTATGCAAAAACCAGTTGCTTTCTTATATACCAGCAATTAACAATTAGGATTTGAAATTTTAAAAATGTTAGTCGTAATAACAGCAAAACACAGTGAAATGCTAAGATGCAAGTATAACAAAATATGTGCAGGATCTGAATGTGGAAAAGTACAAAACACTGAATAAAGAAATCAAAGGAGTTCTAAATAAATGGAGAGGTTTTTCCATGTGCAAGGATAAGACTTAATATTAGGATGTCAATTCTTCCCAACTTAATATATATACTTAACAAAATTTCAGTCCAAATTCCAGCTAGTTATGTTGTAGATATAGATGAAATTATTCTAAAGTTTATATGGAAAAGTAAAAGACCTAGAATAACCAAACAATACTGAAGAGAGAGAACAAAATTGGAGGATTCACATTACCTTATTTTGAGATAGCTACAGTACTATAAGCCGCTGTACACAAGAGAATGGTATTGAAGAAAGAATGGACACATAGATTAATGGAACACAATGGAACACACTTGGAGGTAGATCCAACAGAACTTGTTGATTGCTGTACAGAGTGAGAAAAAAAGATCAAGAAGGACCATAGGTCCTAGAGAGTAGGAAGATTGGGTTAGATAACATATAAATTTTCTTCCAAACTTTGTTTTAATCAAATATTTTAACAGTCTGTGATTCCTTGACTGGTCCCACATATCTTCCCTAACCCACTACAGCTATACTAGGGGTTGGGTTTTCCCTACTTACAGAAACAATACTTTCATGCTCAGCCCGCCCACTCCCTTTTCCTCTTCTATGAAGGAGTTGCTGAGGGCTCTCTGGGAGTGAGAGCCAATGAGCAGGGCAAAACTCCCTCTAGTTTTGGTATTAAGAAGCTCCAAGCTATGTGTGTTAAATATATTATTACCCTGTAAATAATATGTCAGTGAAGCATAATGTAGAGTATGGGGAAGAGAGAGAGAAAGGAGAACAGAAAGAGAAAAAAAGATACAGAGATGAAAAAGGAGAGATGGGGTAGGGAAGAAAAAGGGAAAGATTAAATCACTTTTTAGCAGAAACTGGGGAGAGGAGCAGGCCACAATAGCACGTAGGAGCCCCTAGAACAGAGTGCATCCAGCCCTGCTCTGCTCAGCCTATTTCCTAAGCAAGATCCCCTCCTTATTTGCAGCCCTAAGAGATCAAAGAGACTGTTACATAGAGAAATAACCCTCTTTAGTGACTATATCTGGTCAGAGTGGAGGAGTGGATGAAGAGAAGTGGATGGAATTAGAGCAAAATGATTAACTTTCTGTCAAGTCACAGACCTGAGAATGTGATGAAGGCTATGGCCTGCACACTCTCCCAGAAAAATGCTAATACACACATCTCCAGATATATGGAGTTCAGAAAAGAAATGTAGACAGGAGCTGTAGAATTGGGAGCCATCAGCATGTAGATGATTATTAGAGCCGTAGGAATGGATGAGATCACACACAGTGGCTGCACATACTGAGATGAGAAAAGGGCCTTGGACATAACTCTATCAGACACCAATATTTGTGGAAAGGACACAGAGAGAGGGCCCACAAAGGGGACCAATAAGAAGTGGCCAAAGAATAAAGAATAGAACCAGGGAAATGTGGTGTCACAGAAACTAAGGGCAAGTGACCTTCCAAATGCAGGGAAGGTGTCAACATGTCAGATGTTACATGAAACAAAGTCTGAAAACCATCCACTAGATTTAGCAACAAGGTCACTAGTTCTCTTGCAGAGGACAGGGAATGATACGGGTGGATGGCAAATTACAATGGGTTAAGAAGGAAGGAGTGGAAGACAAAATGCTATGGGTTAAGAATTGACCCAAGGTGGGTGCCTGGGTGGCTCAGTGGGTTAAAGCCTCTGCCTTCAGTTCAGGTCATGATCCCAGGGTCCTGGGATCGAGCCCCGCATCAGGCTCTCTGCTCAGCAGGGAGCCTGATTCCTCCTCTCTCTCTGCCTGCCTCTCTGCCTACTTGTGATCTCTCTCTGTCAAATAAATAAATAAAATCTTTAAAAAAAAAAGAATTGAACCAAGGATAAAAAGACAAATAAGAAAAAAGGGAAGAGGAGGTAAAGAAGTATGGACACAAGTGCAAACAACATTCTCAAGCTGTTTGCCTATGACAGAGGGTAAAGAAATAGGGCAGAAGTTAAGTGGTTAAGTCATTGTTTTTGTTTTTAAGTATCCCTATTGAGGTATAATTACATAGCATAAAATTCACATGCTTTAAGTATACAATTTAATGAATTTTAGCTTGTTTACAGAGTAGTACAGCCATCACTAAAATCCACTTTTAGAACATTCATATCATTCCAAAAAGATCCTCTGTGTCCATTTGCAGTCACACCCATCCCACTCCCAGCCCCAGAAAAACACAAATCTATTTTCTGTCCCTCTAAATTTACCCTTTGAGGGGGGGGTCAGGGCAGAGAAATTTCATATAAATGGTACCACACAATGTGTGTCATTTAGTGTTTATGTTTGGCTTCTTTCACTGAACATGATATTTTTGAGATTCATTCATGACATAGCATGTATTAGTACTTTGTCGCTTTTTATTATTGAATTGTATTCCATTGAATTTATATACCATATTTTGTATAAATTATTAAACTAAATTTATTTAATTAAGTTTAAATTATTAAATTAAATTAAATTAAATTGAACTAAATTTGGGTTGTTTCCACCTTCTGGTATCTGAATAATGTTGTAAATATCCAAGAACATGCCTTGGTGTGGACGTATGTTTCCATTTGGGTAGGTACATAGTAATAGAATTGCTGGGTCACGTGGTAGGTTTAATTCTGATGTTACAAGAAACAGAGAGAATGGACTTTCTGTTTTTTCCCCCCTCCAAATTCAATTTGTTTAAAGGCTAAGTCAAATAAAGGGAAAAGTGAAGATACAGGAGGGAGCAGATAGATCAAGTTTCCTGAGGAGGTAGAAGGAAATGGGGCACAGGATTCCTATAGAAAGATTAGCCAATAAGGAAAAGGACACCTCCTCCACTGTGACAGGAGTCAAAGAGCTAGGAGTGGTCAAGTGTGGATGCTTATAGGTTTGAAGGTAGTTTGCAGCAAGGAGTAGAGAACAATGCTGTTTGGGGTTTTCTGTTTTAAGTGTAGTTAGAGGTGAAGTGGGGGGGATAGAGGGAAGAATAATAGGAAGGGTGAGGAAATGGGGATTTCAAAAGGTGCTTTGGAGTCTTGGAGAACTGAGAAGGGAAACTGGATTGCCAGAAAGTGTAGAGGACCTAGTAGAGGTAAGGGACCATGGCTTTCTAGTGGCTCCCATGTGAGCAATTATATGAACCTAGGATTGACATAAAAAAGTGGAAAGTTGTATTCATCTAGGGTTGGGGCTATGATGGAAGGATAAAAAGACACCTGATTAAGGTCATTATTGGCTAGAGAATAGAAGATTGTGCATATTTCTATTTTTCAGGTATAAGGCAAGTCAAGGAGGTGAAAGATCAGTCAGTAAAAATACCAGGGGACAGCAGGGTTCAGTTGTAGTGGAAAGTGTTAGCTGGCAATGGGACAACAGACATCATTCTATCAGATCATTTCTGCAGCAAAATCTTTGCTATGTCATGCCATGCCCACCCTTGTTTCCTGACCCTGCCCAGTTCTCCAGGCCTGTCTTGGATCCCATGGATTACCTATGCAGTTTTCTATTAGTCATGATAGGTAGATTATGCTTTGATGATAAATAACAACCAAATATCAATGACTTAACACATATGTTTATTTTTTGCTCATGCAAAATCTACTCCAACTCGAGGGGCTTTTCAAGACAGCTCCTTTCCAAGTGATAACTCAGAGATACAGGCTGACATCTTGAGGTTCTCTTATCTACCACCTGAGGCATCCTCAGGTGTCACAACAGAAGAGAGTGCTGGAGGATTGAACACCAGTTCTTAGCTGCACATCCTATTGACCAGAAGTAGTTACATCATCCCACCTAACTCTAAGAGTACTGGGTAGCATATAAATATTCAGCAAACAGTAAATAAGTCTGTCATGGCTTCCAATAATTTCATTTTCTGCTATAATTAAATAAAGTCATCGCTGATGTTTTCACTCAAGAACCCTGACTAGTAAAGGTTTTGAGGGTTAGAATATTTTAAATATGTATATTTGATTTTTTTTCTGATTATAAAATAATATGTACATGTTATTAAAATATGAATACTACATAAACATTTCATGTAGAAAATGCCCTTTGTCATCTCAAATCCCAAATAACTATTGTCAATAGTTTGGTAAATATTATTTACATATTTTTTCTCTGCTAATAGCAGTACATTTTTTTAACTTTATTTTTTTAATTATTGTATTTTTTCTGTGTTTCAAGATTCATTGTTTCTGCACCATACCCAGTGCTCCATGCAATATATGCCCTCCTTAATACCCACCACCAGGCTCACCCATCCCTCCAACCCCTCCCTTCCAAAACCCTTGGTCTGTTTCTCAGAGTCCACAGTTTCTCATGGTTCTTCTCCCCCTCCGATTTCCCCCAGTTCACTTCTCCTTTCCTTCTCCTAACATCCTCCATGTTATTCCTTATGCTCCACCAGTAAGTGAAACCATATGATAATTGACCTTCTCTGCTTGAATTATTTCACTCAGCATAATCTCCTCCAGTCCCATGTATGTTGATACAAAAGTTGGGGATTCATTCTTTCAGATGGAGGCATAATATTCCATGATATATATGACCCATATCTTCCTTATTCATTTGTCTGTTGAAGGGCAACTTGTCTTTTTCCACAGTTTGGCGATTGGGCCATTGCTGCTATGAACATAGGGGTACAGATGGCCCTTCTTTTCACTACATCTGTATCTTTGGGGTAAATACCCAGTAGTACATTTGCAGGGTCATAGGAAATCTCTATTTTTAATTTCTTCTATTTAAAAAATTTTAATAAACATATATTGTGTTTTTATCTCCAGGGGTACAGGTCTGTGACTCGCCAGGTTTACACATATCACAGCACTCATCATAGCACATACCCTCCCCAATGTCCATATACCCACCACCCTCTCCCGTCCCCACTCCCCCCAGCAACACTCATCTGTTTTTTGAGATTGAGTCTTTTATGGTTTGTCTCCTTCCCAATCCCATCTTCTTTCATTTTTTCTTTTCCTACCCCCAAACCCCCCATGTTGCATCTCCACTTCCTCATATCAGGGAGATCATATGATAGTTGTCTTTCTCCGACTGACTCACTTTGCTAAGCATAATACCCTCTAGTTCCATCTATTTTTAATTTCTTAAGGAATCTCCACACTGTTTTCCAAAGTGGCTGTACCAACTTGCATTCCCACCAACAGTGTAAGAGGGTTTCCCTTTCTCCACATCCTCTTGGACACTTGTTGTTTCCTGTCTTGTTAATTTTAGCCATTCTAAGTGGTGTAAGGTGGTATCTCAATGTGGTTTTGATCTGAATCTCCCTGATGGCCAATGATGATGAACATTTTTTCATGTGTCTGTTAGCCCTTTGTACGTCTTCTTTGGAGAGCTGTCTGTTCATGTCTTCTTCCCATTTTTTGATGTGATTATCTGTTTTATTGAGTGTTGAGATTGAGTTCTTTATAGAACTTGGATATCAGCCTTTTGTCTGTAGTGTCATTTGTGAATATCTTCTCCCTTTCCATGGGTTGCCTCTTTGTTTTGTTGACTGTGTCCTTTGCTGTGCAGAAGCTTTTGATCTTGATGAATCCCAAAAGTTCATTTTGACTTTTGTTTCCTTTGCCTTTGGAGACATGTCTTGAAAGAAGTTGCTGTGGCCAATGTCAAAGAGGTTATTACCTATGTTCTTCTCTAGGATTTTGATAGATTCCTGCCTCATGTTGAGGCCACTTGCATTTTCCAAATCTTTTTAATGTGCTGTTGGATCCTATTAGCTAGGATCTTGTTGAGAATCTTAGCATCCATATTCATCAGGGATATTGGTCTGAAATTCTCTTTTTTTTGGTGTCTTTTCCTGGTTTGGGGATCAGGGTAATGCTGGCTTCCTAAAAAGAGTCTGGAAGTTTTCCTTCTGCTTCAATTTTTTTTTAAATTTTTTATTTTTTCAGCGTAACAGTATTCATTATTTTTGCACCACCACCAGCGCTCCATGCAATCCATGCCCTATACAATACCCACAACCTGGATCCCCCAATCTCCCACCCCCGCCCCTTCAAAATCCTCAGATTGTTTTTCAGGGTCCATAGTCTCTCATGGTTCACCTCCCCTTCCATTTCCCTCAACTCCCTTCTCCTCTCCATCTCCCCTTGTCCTCCATGCTATTTGTTATGTTCCACAAATAAGTGAAACCATATGATAATTGACTCTCTCTGCTTGACTTATTTCACTCAGCATAATCTCTTCCAGTCCCGTCCATGTTGCTATAAAAGTTGGGTATTCAGCCATTCTGATGGAGGCATAATATTCCATAGTGTATATGGAATACATCTTCCTTATCCATTCGTCCGTTGAAGGGCATCTTGGTTCTTTCCACAGTTTGGCGACCGTGGCCATTGCTGCTATAAACATTGGTGTACAGATGGCCCTTCTTTTCACTCCATCTGTATCTTTGGGGTAAATACCCAGTAGTGCAATTGCAGGGTCATAGGGAAGCTCTATTTTTAATTTCTTGAGGATTCTCCACACTGTTCTCCAAAGAGGCTGCACCAACTTGCATTCCCACCAACAGTGTAAGAGGGTTCCCCTTTCCCCACATCCCCTCCAACACATGTTGTTTCCTGTCTTGCTAATTTAGGCCATTCTAACTGGTGTAAGGTGGTATCTCAATGTGGTTTTAATTCGAATCTCCCTGATGGCTAGTGATGATGAACATTTTTTCATGTGTCTGATAGCCATTTGTATGTCTTCATTGGAGAAGTGTCTGTTCATATCTTCTGCCCATTTTTGGATATGATTATCTATTTTGTGTGTGTTGAGTTTGAGGAGTTCTTTATAGATCCTGGATATCAATCTTTTGTCTGTACTGTCATTTGCAAATATCTTCTCCCATTCTGTGGGTTGCCTCTTTGTTTTGTTGACTGTTTCCTTTGCTGTGCAGAAGCTTTTGATCTTGATGAAGTCCCAAAAGTTTATTTTGGCTTTTGTTTCCTTTGCCTTTGGAGACATATCTTGAAAGAAGTTGCTGTGGCTGATATTGAAGAGGTTACTGCCTATGTTCTCCTCTAGGATTCTGATCTTAAGTAAAAAATTCAGTTTTGACAAAACCATAAGCCTTTGTCACCCTCTTCTCTATCAAGATATAAAATATTTTCTTTAATCTAAAATGTTCCTTCATGACACTTCACATCATTCTTCTCACAAAAGTGTCACTGTTCTGAATTCCCTCACTATGGATTAGTTTTACCTCTTCCTAAACATTATTTAAATAGGAGCACACAGTATGTGCTCTTTTTTGTCTGGCTTCATTCACTAATTATAATGATTTTGAAATTCATCCATTCTGACTGAACAAGTTTAAGGAAAAAAAATGAAACTTCAAAACTAAGATATGGAAGCAACCTAAGTGTCCATCAATAGAGGAAAAGATTAAAAAATGTGATATATATCTATATATAAATCGATATACACCATAAAAAGGAATGAGATCTTGCCATTTGTGACAACATGGATAGAGCTAGAGGGTATTATGTTAAGTGAAATAAGTCAGAGAGACAATAACAAATACCATATGCTATCACTTAAAAGTGGAATCTAAAGAACAAAACAAATGAACAGCAGCAAAGAAACAGAAAAAAACTCATAAATACAGAGAACAAAGTGGTGGTTGCCAGAGGGGAAGGAAGTAAAGGTATTGGCAAAATAGGTGAAGGAGATTAAGAGGTACAAACTTCCAGTTAAAAATGAATAAGTCAGGGGGATGAAAATGTCAATAATATTGTAATAACATTTTATGGTGAAAGATGTAACCATGTTGGTGAGCATTTATATAATGTATAGCATGGTTGAGGGGTGGCCCGTGTAAGTGCCCAGCTCTTGGTTTCAGCTCAGGTCATGATCTCAGGGTCATGGGATTGAGCCCCATGTGGGTCTCTGTGCTCAGCACGGAGTCTTCTTGATGTTTCTCTCTCCCTCTTCCTCTGCCCCTCCCACCTGTGCTCTCTCTCTAAAAATAAATAAATAAATCTTTAAAAATGTATAGGATAGCCAAGCCACTGTTGTACACTGAAAACTAATAGAACATTGTATATCAATTATACATCAATAATAAAAATAGTTTTAAAATTACAATACTCCGTAGAAATGTAAAAAAAAAAAAATGCAGAAAGGAATTCCCTAAGTATATCCATTCAATAGAATTTTTGTGGGCATTTAAAAGTTTGTAAAGAATTTTAATTGGAAAATCTTTAAAAAAATAGCAATATATAAATGACTATGCAGGATGATCTGAAATATTATCTTCTTTTTATCTTCGTAAGGTAGTATAAGCCAAAATATACCCAAGATGCTAACAGTGTTTGAGTGGTAAGGTGTATTTTCCCCCAAAATTTTCATCGATGAACATGTATTACTTTGGGGAGAAATGGATTTATTTTGTTGGTTTTGACTTCTGTGTAGTGGGTAAGGTCCCTCATGACCTCAGATCAGGTACATTTTAATCATCGGTTCCTTGAAGGCTTCTTTCTTGATTTCTTTATTTGTTCATTTTATTTTTTTAATATTTTATTTATTTATTTGAGAGAGAGATTGAGATGATGAGTTGGGGAGGGCAGAGGGAGAAGCAGACTCCCCACAGAGCAGGGAACCAGATGTGGGACTCAATCCCAGGATCCTGGGATCATGACCTGAGACAAAGGCAGACACTTAACCAACTGAGCCACCCAGGTGCCCTTATTTCTTTATTCTGCAGAATTTCCATAGACCACACTTACTGCTGTTTCCTCCCCCAAAAAACATTTAAATATATTCCATGAGTTTTACATTCAGCATCAAAAACTTTCTCTCTATATATATATAGATGAGATCTATATATAGAATATAGAAAGAGGGAATTTATTTTTACATATAACATGCTGCCCATTATAAATAATGCATTAGATATGTTAATATATGTAATAATATATATTTATTATTATTATTATTATTTTAATTTTTTAAGAGAGGAGGGAAGGACAGAAGGGGAGGGAGGAGAGGGAGAGAGAGAATTTAAACAGACTCCATGACCAGTGTGGAACCCAAAGCAGGGCTTGATTTCACAAACCTGAGATCATGACCTGAGCTGAAATCAAGAGTCAGCTACCCATATTTACTATTTTTTAACAGAAAGTGCCCAGTCAGGGTCTACAATTCTAGCTCTGGGCCTTCCAGAGCCAAACTCTACCCTTCCTTTTCAAAGTACAGCCCCCACCAGTCCCTCCTGTCCTCCAGGATGTTCTCAATCTGGCCACTCTTGTCCCAACCACTTGAAAAGCCATGATCTAATTTGCTTCAGAGCTTTGCTCGTCCCCTTTCATTGTGGAGCCTGACACACCCATGCAAGTCCTGCCCTTGCTGCTTATTAGGTGGCTAAACCTATGTAAGTCACTTCCTCTCCAGGAGTCTCAGGTTTTCAGAGGTGAATGATGATATTAATAATTTCCATATAAAGGAGCTACTTCAAATGTTAAGAGTTTATGTACAGAGAGACCTGAGCAGGTAACTAGCTCAAGAAATGTTCAAGTCCATTTTCCACCCCATCCCCCATTCCTCTTGATGTCCCCATAGCTTAAGATCACAGTAGGTGTTTAGAATATGACTTCTTTCTTTGCTGCCTTGCCAATTGTTTCTCTAAGACCCAGGTTGGAGGCACAACTCCACCATTAACTAGTACAAACCTGTTTTCCTAAGTGAATCATGGAAGAGATGGGGACAAAGGGAAAAGAGACTTGGAGTTGAACAGAATTGGAATCACAGAATAACCATAGTTACCTGTGTGGCTTTGACAAGTCACCTGAGACTCTGTGTGCCTCAGTTTCTTTACCTATAAGGAAGTGGGAAAATAATAGCACCTACCTCAGTGGCCACCCTCACTTTCTTTTTTTTTTTTTTTTTTTTTTATAATTTTATTTTTTATAAACATATATATATTTTTTTTCCCCCCCAGGGGTACAGGTCTGTGAATCTCCACGTTTACAAACTTCACAGCACTCACCATAGCCCACCCTCACTTTCTATCTCACATCACACCTCTTCTCTTCCAAAATACCTCACCTTCAGGCTCAGAACTTGACTAGTTTGGCCTCATTCTGCAACATCTGACCCACTCCATGCCCCTTCACAGAGAAACCATGCCTTGGAGCTCAGAGGAACCTGCCAGGAACTAGTGATATCTCACAAGCCCTTTAGGCAAGAATGTGCAACCACAGGGCTGAACCCAAATTCCATTCCTCATCCAACCATTCATGCACCTGAATGCATGCAATGACTAGTCACTGACACTTACTAGGGGGCCAGGTATTGGGCTTTGCTGGAGACAGAATTCCTGCCTTCAGGAAACTTCTAAGCTACTAGGAGAGAGAACACTAGACATCAGTTCCACATAAGGTAGATGGGGGGAGTTCTGGGGGCTGTGGGAGCCCAGAAGATGGGATCCAATCCCACTTGGGAATCAAAGTAGGCTTCTTGGAAGAAGTGACACTTGGAGTTCATCAGGTTTGGGAATTCAGTGTAAAGACCTTCCATGGGAAGACACCTAGACAAGAGAGAGCCTGTTACATTGTAGTAACCACTTGTCATTAGTTCAGTAGTCAGAGCAGAGCATGTGAAGCTAAGTGTGGCAAAATATGAGATTGGAGAGGTTTGGTGGGGGTCAGAACTCTGGACGGCCTTAAGTGCCAAACAAGGAGCTAGAAATTTAATGCTACTTGGACTGGAGGATGTAAAGGAAGAAAGCAATGTGTTGGTTTCTGCATCACTGCTCTCTCACTGCTGGTGTGCAAAATAGTAGGTTGAAGATGGCCAGTCTGGAAGCAGGAAGCCAGGGAATAGACTTGAGGTTGCTCATATGAGGGATGTTGAGGCTGAAGCAAGGTAGTGGCAGAAGATGAGAAAAGGTGGGTTTGAGAGACAGAAGGGAGAATCATCTGGACTTGGTGAGGGGATTGGCTGTGATGAGAGAAGGGGGTTTGGGATCCACATAGGCAGAGGACACAGGGGAAATGTATTGTGCAAGTGCCAAGGGGATGATTAAGGCAAAGATAATGGCAAGAGGAAGTGTGAGGACTGAGAAATTAGTATGGGATAGAAAGGAAGAAACACCTTTTTGGACAAGGAGGGATTAAGGCTAAGACTCACCGTGTGACCTTGGGCCAGTCATTTTATCTTCCTGGTTCTTTAGATTTCTACCTGCTGGGGGTGCCTATCTGGTTCAGTCATCAGAGCATGTGACTCTTAATCTTAGGGATGTGAGTTCAAGCCCCACCTGTGGGCATGGAGTCTACCAAAAAAAGAAAGAAAGAAAGAAAGAAAGAAAGAAAGAAAGAAAGAAAGAAAGAAAGAAAGAGGACTAGATGTCCACCTGCTAACTCAGGAGGCAGAGAATGATAATTGTGAGGAATTAATCACATAAAAGAATGTTCAGGAAGTGCCTAGCCCTATGGGAGATTTGGAGGGAGAGGTGTGTGGCAGGTGGGTTTGGTCCAGGGAGGGGTGAAGCTGGGCTGCCATTTGTGCAACAGCATTGCCATTGGCAGTGGCCACACTGCATACCTGCAGAAGAAGGTATGCAGGAAGGGTAAGTGTGATCTGAACACATGCATGTTGGCATTGAGAGGGTCAAAGGCCAAGGCAGTCAAATGAATCTTACCCTGGGAGGCTGTATCTTAGCAGTCAGCAGTGAAGAGCCTCTCTGAATCATGAACCCGAGAGAGCCACTTCCTCAGGAAGTATCCAGGCCTGGGAGGCCTGAGGCCCCTGGGTTCTGATATCAAGTCAGTGCCCAAGCTGCTGTGTGACCCTGAGTCAGTTCTAACCCACGCTGGGTCCCAGGTTTCCCATATGAATGACAGTGAAAGCATATGTGTGTTGGAAAGGTGGAGGAAATGTTTCCAAAGGTCCTCTCCAGGTGTGTAATGCTTTAGTTCCAATACCCTGAGTCTTTTTTTTTTTTTTAAGTCAAATCCTGTTTACATCTCTGACTTACTGTGTGGCATTGAGCAGGCTGCTGGAACTCTCTGAGCCTATTTTCACACTGGAATATCAGGAGATTGAACAGGAGACTCTCGAATGTCCAGTCATTCTCTCTGGAGGATGCTCACCCTCATCTTCAGCAGAATGCTTCAGACATATCAGAGGAAAGTGAGGCGCTGGTCACAGACGACCCTCCTTCCAAATCTTCCATCTTCTCCCACTGCCCTCCCCTCCCTACTGTCAGGAGATTGCAGCACTGGCTCTCTTGCCAAACTTGTTGCCATGACAACGGGTTACAAATAACTCAGATGCAGACGAAGATTTTAACCCAAGAGCTGCTGGTCCAAGGGCTTCTAGCTCCCTCCCCACACTAGGCTGAGGGAACAATCTGACATATTCTTTGGGTTCAAGTGACTTCCCTGATCACAAGCCTGCTAGGGCTCCTCAGCATCACAAAAATAAGTCCTGGTGTCTGAGGCTCTCCTAAAACCTAATTCAAATCTTTCCAATCACATTTCCCACTTTAAAGAGACATCACTCCTATTTTGAACACCTACAGTCTGCCAAGGCCTGTAGTGGATGCTTTACACACAGTAGCCAAGAAATCTTCCCAGAACTCTATCAGATAGGCATTATTATTCCCATTTTTGTAGAGGAACAAATTGAGGCCCATGGATGTGACTTGAGTAAGGAGGTCAAAGAGTCAGAATTCAAACTCAAATGCATCAGATTCCCAAACCCAGGCTTTTTCCACCACCAGGGGTTCACAAATGTTGGTCTACACACTTGGGGATTATCCAGATAATCTGGGGCAGCTAAAAATTCAGATTCTAACTTCCATTCAAGAAGGTGGAACACGTCTGCCTCCTCTAATTCCTGAGATCCTATAAAATAAGAATAAAGGAATCATGTACAAACCCTCATCTCAAAAAAAAAAAAAAAAGCTGGAGGAGGTCCCATTGATGCAGATGAGATTTCAACAACTTTCTGGGAGCAGAAAGGGGTTGGAATGGAGGTAACTGAAAAAGCAGGACAGAGAGGCACAGTCCACATATGGGAGGGGGACCCGCAACTGAAAGCCCTGGTCTACCCTACAAAACCCTGGTGAGACTCTGGCACAGGAGAGCTATCCTGATGGTAGGCATGAAATGTAGAGCTCCTGACAGGGGGATAATTGAAATTAATGTGTTGAAACAGTTGACGTCCCCACCCTCCCTTTGCCCTTCCCCGTGTTTGTTGACAGAAATTAGAAGAGCCAAGCATCGGCACTTAAACAAAATACAGAGCATTTCTTAAAGAAATCAAACAGCTCCAGTGCAAAGCCTCCACTTTCTGTCCTCCGGTAGAATATGTGGTCCCCACTCAGTCACCTTAAAGGAAAGTCTAATAGTGGACTTGACCAAACTTTGCATCTTACACAGGCTCCCAACCAATCAACTTTCTATTGGTTTCTTGTTAATTCAACGGGCTGGCAGATTGGAACATCTGTGAAAAAATAGGCTAATAGCATTATGAACAAGCTGATGAAGCAAAGGGAAAAAACTAAGGTGTGCCCATCTCAAGTGAAAAAGTAATACCAAGCAATTATTAAGTACAGGAACACACAAAAAAGCAAAATAAATCCAGGTCATTATAGTACATTTCTTGACTCTGTACCAACTACTGATATATTAGAAATTGGTATGTAAACATACTGGAAGAGTGAAGGGAGGGGATATAATGATGTGCATGTGGAGGGGGATAAAATCCTCTTCTACTATAAGGAGATGTTGAGATAATGTCTCAGGTTGCTAAGTTAAGAAATAGTAGTCATATAATATTGTATGTCAACTATACTTCAATAAAAAAGAGAAATAGTAATATAAGCATATTATATAGAAACATGGTGGTCTTTCAGCTAAAAATCCTTTCAGTTACAAGCAACACAAAACCAAACTGACAGTGGCTTAAACACATATGGCTTTATTTGTTCATTCATTTATTTATGTTTCAAGAAGTTAATTTATTACTAATATCAGTGTGGCATGAGTTCAACTGATCAATGATGCCATCAGGGAACCAGGCTCTAACTTTTTCTTTCATCATGTGTTACATCTTTATCCTCATGTTCATCCCCTCACAGTCACAAGATTGCTGTCATAGCTCCAGGCAGCACGACTATAATCAAGATAGAGAGAAGAAAGAAAGGGACAGAGTCAGCTCTGTGAGTCTCAGAAAACAAATGCCTTTTCAGAGCCACACCCCCTCAGCAAACCTCTCATCGCCATAACTGGGACACATACCAATCTCTAGCTACAAAGAAGCTTAAGAAAGTATCTGGCTCTTTGACCTCTGACTGAGAGATGACAAATGGGAAAGGGGCTGTGAGTGGTGAATGCCAGAAGAAACAGCCAAAGACTGGTACATTCCTTTCATGTAGTTACCTCTAGGAAGCCCGGATTAGCAGTGGGAGGAGATAGCATATTGCTGGGTTTTCATATGAGCTCCTAAGGACTACTGTATTTTTTTTAACCATATGCAAGGATTATTTGATGAAAAATTAAAATTTAGAAATAAAGTGCTGGGATTTTTCTGAAAGAAATGCTTAAAAAAACAACTGTCTTTTGAGCAGTTTTCTCTCTCCAGAAGAAAGGATATCAACTCAACTTGGAAGCAAACTTAGCAGAATAAGTTTGTTATGTAGACTAAAGTATCTCAGGTATCTGACCCCGATCTTAGAGAGAATTGTTCTATCACCATTAACCATAACGCAACTGGTGGAAACCAGTACATCACCATGTAGCACTTACATGGGGGTGACTGTGGTTAGACAGTCCTGGTGCAATTTCCTGTCTGCCATTTATTAGCTCTGTGAACCTGAGTGAATGACACCTGGAAACCTCACTTTCCTTCTTCATGAAATGAAGGTAATTCAAGTGCCAGGTACAGAGTAAGCATTCAGCACATGTTACCCACTCTTATTCAAACGTTGAATGTTCTGAGCAGTGACATAATTTGGGTGTCCTTTAACAGCATTATGCTTCCATTGAGTTCATTTTTTATCCCAAACATGGGTTTGGACTGGACTGTCCCTGAAAATTATTTGTTCCTGAGAGATGTGTGTGCATATTTTTGTCCAAGACTTTGCTCAGAGAAGATAACTCTGTTGGGACCACATCAAGAGAGATGCCAGGTTGGATTACTGTTGGCTCCTGTTGAAGGAAAGACTGTAAAAAAGGAA
This sequence comes from Lontra canadensis, assembly GCF_010015895.1. Taxonomy (NCBI): domain Eukaryota; kingdom Metazoa; phylum Chordata; class Mammalia; order Carnivora; family Mustelidae; genus Lontra; species Lontra canadensis. Next base: position 871,727 of record NW_022631191.1, on the reverse strand, counting down.
CTAGACTGGATTGTCATTTCCACTGTATATATTATTTAATGTTAAAAGCAATCCACTCTGTGAAATGTGCTGCTGACTATTGTGATTTGCCTCATGTAGGCCTGAGAGTGGGGAATAGAACAATGACTTCCTTTCTCTGATGTCAAAGTGAGAGATGGAGATCTGAGCACATGGCCAAAATTCATCCAGTTGTTGGATGATCATCTTGCCCTCACATGGTATCAGTGCTAGAGGCTAAGAAGAGGGACATCCAATATGCAGCCCCATTCAGAGAGGAGTGGGTGGCATTCTCTTGGAGAGGTAATATCTGATATCTATTTATAATTTTCCTTCCTGGCTTGGCAATTGTCATGTTATCCCCAACACTCCAGTAAAGTCTTATTAAATGTACACAGAAAGTATTGCATCTATAAAGTAGAAAACAGAAAATGTTGTTATGAGAAAGGTACTTTTGGAGAATAAGAGTGCTTTTCTCCAAAAGTACCAAAATGTACTTTTGGAGAATAATTTATTTTAGAAATTTAAAACAACTTCTAAAACAAAAGAGCTCATCCATCCATAGATGAATGGGAAAAGATGATGTGGTATACATATACAATGGAATATTATTCAGCCATAAAAATAATGAAATCTTGACATTTGTAGTGATATGGATGGAGATAGAGAGTATCATGCTATGTGAAATAAGTAAGCCAGAGAAAGACAAGTACCATATGATTTCAGTTATATGTGGAATCTAAGAAACAAAACAAAGTGACAATGAAAAAAAGAGATAAACAAAATAGACTCAGAGAATAAACTGGTGTTTACCAGAGGGAAGGTGGGTGAGGGGATGGGTGAAATAGGTGAAGGGGATTAAGAGTGCCCTTATTGTGATGAGTGAGATAATGTATAGAATTGTTGAATCATTATAGTGAATCATTAACTGTATGTTAATCATATTTGAACAAAAAAATAAAATTAAAAATAAATTCCTCTCCCAACATGTTCAGTAGAAGATAAAGTCAAAAAAATGTTCCAGAACACAGAATAAAGAAGAAAGACAAGAGATACTTATATTTTCTTGTCTGGCACGTAAGAAGTTTGGAAGTCATCACTCCATACGTACAACAAGAAAAAAGCTGAACAAACTGAAAATCAAACAATGAATCATGGGACACCACATCAAAAACAAATGATGTACTGTGAAGTGACTAACATAACATAATAAAAAAATGGGAAAAAATGGGGGAAAAAAGCTCCTTTTGGATTACTCAGAGAACTGTGGTCATAGGGCAACCTTGTGCCCCACAAATAGAAGAGATAGCCTGACAAGTGAAGAAAATCACAGTTTATTGGACGAGAAGCTCAGGATCAAAAAATTGCAGGAAATAGTGCCAGGAGAGGAAAACATAAACTGTTATTGACTAATTTCTGAAGGTTTAGTGAGGATAAGTTTTATAAGTTAAAAACTCCAGAGCAACATAATAAAGGCCATATATGAAAACACTCATTCCTAATTTCATCCGTAACTGGGAAAAACTGAAACCTTTTCTTCTATGGTCAGAAGCAAGTTAGGAATGTCACCCATATCACTGTTACTTGATATAGGATTGGAAGTCCTAGCTACAGCAATCATACAACAAAAGGAAATAAAAGGCATCCAAATCAGCAAGGAAGAAATCAAACTTTCACTATCTGCAGGTGACATGATAGTCTATATAGAAAACCCAAAAGACTCCACCAAAAACTGCCAGAACTGATTCAGTAATAGCCCAGGATACAAATCAATGTACAAAAATCTGTTGCATTTCTGTACACCAATTATGAAGCAGCAGAAGGAGAATTCGAGGAATCGGTCCCATTTATAATTTCACCAAAAACAACAAGAAAATTAGGAATGAACTTAATAAAAGAGGTGAAAGATGTGTACTCTGAAAAATACAAAATACTTATGAAAAAAATTGAGAAGTTAAGATGGCAGAGGAGTACAGGACCCTGTTTCTCTGGTCCCTCAAATATAGCTACATAGTTATAAGATCATGTTGAACTAGATAGATATAAAATCATGTCGAATGCGATTTCCCTGAGGGCCCCCAATGTCAGAAGCATGTTTGCTGGAGATTTCCGCCAAATTCTCATGAGGTTTCTGCCCAAATGGATATCTATTCTCCTGTTCTCCTGAGATTTGGACAGAGAAAGCAATCAGAAAACAGTGTGGAGATTCCTTAAGAAATTAAAAATAGAGCTTCCCTATGACCCTGCAATTGCACTACTGGGTATTTACCCCAAAGATACAGAAATAGTGAAAAGAAGGGCCATCTGTACACCAATGTTCATAGCAGCAATGGCCACAGTAGCCAAACTGTGGAAAGAACCAAGATGCCTTTCAACGGACGAATGGATAAGGAGGATGTGGTCCATATACACTATGGAGTATTATGCCTCCATCAGAAAGGATGAATACCCAACTTTTGTATCAACATAGACAGGACTGAAAGAGATTATGCTGAGTGAAATAAGTTAAGCAGAGAGAGTCAATTATCATATGGTTTCACTTATTTGTGGAGCATAAGAAATAACATGGAGGACATTGGGAGATGGAGAGGAGAAGGGAGTTGGGGAAAATTGGAGGGGGAGACAAACCATGAGCGACTGTGGACTCTGAAAACCAATCTGAGTGTTTTGGAGGGGCGGGGATGGGAGGTTGGGTGAGGCTGGTGGTAGGTATTAAGGAGGGCATGCATTGCATGGAGCACTGGGTGTGGTGCATAACCAATGAATTCTGGAACACTGAGATTAATTTTAAAAATAAATAAAAATTTAAAAATTAAAAAATTTTTTAAAAAGAAATATGAGAAAATAAATGCTGCAATTCTACAAGTAGAAAAGGAACCACTTTTTGGAAGATAAGAGGTGCAGAGACTTGAGCGAGGGTGATATATTGGAGTATATGAGAGAGGAGAGGAAGCCTGTTTAGGAAGATTGCTGCAAGGGGCACCTGGGTGGCACAGTGGGCTAGGCCTCTGCCTTTGGCCCGGGTCATGATCTCAGGGTCCTGGGATCGATCCCTGAATCGGGCTCTCTGCTCAGTGGAGAGCCTGCTTCCCCCTCTGCCTGCCTTTCTGCCTACTTGTGATCTCTCTCTCTCTCTCTGTCAAATAAAAAAATAAAAATCTTAAAAAAAGAAGGCTGCTGCAAAATATTATTAACATTGGAGGGCAAAATCAGAACTTTTAGAAGTCTGCCATAGTGGGATATGTCTCTGGCTTAAAGCTGCTGAGGTGGTGAGGCAGGGTGAAGTCCCAGTTGTGACAGCATGGTCTCAGGATCCCCAGGGTCACAAAAAGAACAGGGGAGCATGAGAGTAGCAGAGTTCCCAGGCATGGGAGTGGGGAAGACAGTTGAGAACAGCAAGTCTAGGTGCTGGCTTTCTGATCTGTGTTGCCATAAAATATGAACTGCTGCATGATCATGTGACCACTTTCTCAGGAGGGGTCCAGCAAAAGGCAGAAGTGTTGCAAGAGCAACCTCACTCTCCTGTGAGGAACAATGTGGGTCCTTGCCTCAGGAGTTCATAAAATTTGGAGTTTTAAAACTCAGTGGCAAGCCTAAGATAAAAATCACTTGGTCACAGGCTGGGTGAACACAGCTCTGACAGAAACTGGGGAGACAAGAGTGATTGACTGTTTTTCTCTGAGGGTTCACCAAAGAGTTGGGGGTGTGAACTTTCAGCTCTGGGGCTAGAGAGTGGGGTGAGCCATATTCATCCAGCCCATTGGTGCTGAAATGTTTCAGGGAGCAAAACAGTGCTACATAGTGGAATGTGGAGCCACTTACACTGAGCCCTGTCTCTGCACAAGGGAGGCTCATTTGCCATAGGCCAAGTCCCCTTAACAATCAGCACAACAGGCCCCTCCCCAAGAAGACCACTGCAAACAATTGGCTCACACCAAGTTTACTGATCATAGAGGACTGCAAAATTTCAGCTCTTGGGGTAAACAGTATATAGCATTCTTCCCCCCCCCCTTAGTCTTTCAGTATTATTTTGTTCAGTTATTATACTTTTTAAATTCTTTTTTTATTATTTAAAAAAAATTTTGTATATACATCATAGATAGATAGATATAATTTTTTGTTTCTTTTCATTTAGGTTTTTTTTTCATATATATATACACAAGTCTTTTCTTTCTTCCTTATTTTGGGAACTAGTTTCTTTTAGCAAGCAGGCCAAAACACACCCAGGCTTTAGTTTTTTGGTTTTTTTTTTTTTTTTTTTTTATCTGTTGTTGTTCTTATTGTTGTTTTTTCTTTCTTTATTCTTTTCTTTCCTGGAAAAAATGATGAGACAGAGAAATTCACTCCCAAAAAAAGAACAGGAGATAATACTCACTTCCAGAGATTTAATCAATACAGATATAAGCAAGATATCCAAACTAGAATTTAAAATAAGATTATAAAGATACTAGCTGGGCTTGAAGAAAACAGAAGACACTAAGGAATCCCTTACTATAGAGATCAAAGAAATAATATCTAGTCAGGGTGAAATAAAAATTGCTATTACTGAGATGCAGTCCCAAGTGGAGGCTATAAAAATGAGGATGAATGAGGCAGAAAAGCAAATCAGTGATATAGAGGATAAAATGATGGAAAAAACAAAGCTGAAAAAAAGAGAGAAAGAAAACTATCAGATCACAAAAGGGAGACTTAGAGATTTCAGCAATTATATAAAGAAATAATATCTGAATAATAGGGGTCCCAGGAGATAAGGAATGGGAGGAAAGGGTAGAAGGTTTTTTGGAACAAATTATAGCTGAGAACAACCCTAATCTGGGGAAGGAGACAGGTATTCAAGTCCAGAAGGAACAGAGAACCCCTCAAAATCAATAAAAGTAGTCCAACACCCTGGCATATAATAGTGAACCTTGAAAATTTCAGAGATAAAGAGTAAATCATAAAAGCAGCTCAGATCATGAGGTCCTTAACCTACGAGGGAAACACATAAGGCTGGCAGCCGACCTATCCACAGAGAACTGACAGGCCAGAAAATACTGGCATGATATATTCTAAGTGCTAAATGGGAGAAATATGCACCAAGAATATTTGGTCTAGTAAGGCTGCCATTCAGAGTAGAAGGAGAGGTAAAGAGTTTCCAGGGCAAACAAAAACTAAAGGAATTTCATGAACACTAAACCAGCCTTGCAAGAAATATTAAGGGGAATCCTATGAGTGGAGAGAGGGCCCAAAAGTCACAAACCAGAAAGGCACAGAGACTATCTATAGGAACAGCAAACTTACAGGTAATACAATGGCATTAAATTCATATCTTTCAATAATTATTCAGAATGTAAATGGATTAAATGCTCCAATTGAAAGACACAGGGTATCAGAATGGATTAAAAAAAACCAATATCAATTAATATGCTGCTTACAAGAGACTCATTTTAAATGCAAAAACACCTCCAGATTTAAAGTGACAGAGTGGAGAACCATCTATCATGCTAATGGACATCAAAAAAAAAGCTGGAGTAGCCATCCTTATATCAAACAAACTGGATTTTTAAACCAAAAACTGTAATAAGAGATGAAAAAGGGCACTCACTATATCATAATAAAAGAAACTATCCAACAAGAAGATCTAACAATTATAAATATTTATGTCCCCCAAATTGGAAGAGACAAATATAGAAACCAATTAATAACAAAATTAAAGAAACTCATTGATAATAATACAATAATAGGGGACTTTAACACCTCACCCACAGCAATGAACAGATCATCTAAGCAGAAGATCAGTAAGGAAACAAGGTTTTTGAATGACACACTGACCAGATGGACTTAACAGTTATATTCAGAGCATTTCATCGTAAAGCAGCAGAATACACATTCTTCTTGAGTGCACATGGAACATTCTCCAGAATAGATCACATACTGGGTCACAAATAAGGTCTCAACAAGTACAAAAGAATTTGAGATCATACCATGCATATTTTCAGACCGCAATGCCATAAAACTTAGAGTCAATCACAAGAAAAATTTGTAAGGACCACAAACACATGGAGACTAAAGAGCATCCCACTGAAGAATGAATGGGTAGACTAGGGAATTAAAGAAGAATTAAAAAAAATACATGGAAGCAAAAGAAAATGAAAACATGACAGTTCAAAACCATTGGGATGCAGCAAGGTGGTCCTAAGAGGGGAGCATATAGCAATACAGGCCTTTATCAAGAAAAGAGAAGTCTCAAATGTACAAGCTAACCCTACACCTGAAGGAGCTGGAAAAAGAACAGCAAGTAAAACCTAAAACCTTCAGGAGAAGAGAAATAATAAAGATTAGAGTAGAAATCAATGATATAAAAATTAAAAAAAAAAACAGTAGAACAGATCAACAAAACTAGGAGCTGGTTCTTTGAAAGAATTAATAAGATTGACAACACCCTAGCCAGACTTATCAGAAAGAAAAGAGAAAGGACCCAAATAAAAAATCACAAATAAAAGAGAAGCAATCACAACCAACACCAATGAAATACAAACAATTATAAGAGAATATTATGAAAAATCATATGCCAACAAAATAGGCTATCTGTAAGAAATGGACACATTCCTAGACAGATATAAATAAATGACCAAAACTGAATGAAGAAGAAACAGAAAATCTGAACAGACCCATAACCAGCAAAGAAATTGAATCAGTAATCAAAAATCTCCCAAAAACCAAGATTCCAAGGGCAGATGGCTTCCCAGAAAAATTCTACCAAACATTTAAAGAAGAATTAATACCTATTCTCCCAAAACTGTTCCAAAAAATAGAAATGGAAGGAAAACTTCCAAACTCATTCTATGAGGCCAGCAATACCTTAATCCCAAAACCAAAGACCCCACTAAAAAGGAAAATTACAAACCTACATCCCTGATGAACATGGATGCAAAAATTCTCAGCAAGATACTAGCTAATAGAATTCAACAGTACATTAAAAGGATTATTCACCATGATCAAGGGGATTTATTCTTGGACTGCAGGGGTTGTTCAACAGCTGCAAATCAATTAATATGATACACCACATTAAAAAAGAAAGAACAAGAACCATATGATCCTCTCAATAGATGCAGAAAAAGCATTTGACAAAATACAGCATATTTTCTTGATAAAAACTCTCCTCTGAGTAGGGATAAGGGGAACATACCTCAATATCATAGAAGCCATAAGTGAAAAACCCATAGTGGATATTATCCTCATTGGGAAAAAACTGAGAGCTTTTCCCCTAAAGTCAGGAATAAGACAGGCATGTCCATTCTCACCACTGCTGTTTAACATAGTACTAGAATTCCTATGCTCAGCAATCAGACAACAAAAAGAAATAAAATGCATCCAATTGGCAAAGCAGAAGTTAAGCTTTCCCTCTTTGCAGATGACATGATACTCTATGTAGAAAACCCAGAAGAGTCATAGGATATAATATCAATTTACAGAAGTTAGTTTCATTTCTATACACTAACAAGAAGAAAGAGAAATCAAGGAATCGTTCCCATTTCCAATTGCACCCAAACCCATAAGATACCCAGGAATAATCCTAAACAAAAAGGTAAAAGATCTGTACACTGAAAACTATAGAACATTCATGAAAGAAATTGAGGTAGACAAAAAGAAATGGAAAAACATTCTGTGGTCATGGATTGGAAGAAGAAATATTGTTAAAATGTCTTTGCTACCCAAAGCAATCTACATGTTCAATGCAACCTTTATCAAAATACCAGCATTTTTCAGAGCTGAAACAAAAAATACTGAATTTTGTATGGAACCAGAAAAGACCCCAAATAGCCAAAGAAATGTTAAAAAGAAAACCAAAGTGGGAAGCATCACAATTCTGGACTTCAAGCTGTATTACAAAGCTGTAATCATTAAGGAAGTATGGTACTGACACAAACACAGACACATAGATCAATGGAACACAATAAAGAACCCAGAAACGGACCCACAACAGCTTGGCCAAGTAATCGTCCACAAACCAGAAAAGAATATACAATGGGAAAAACAATCTCTTCAACAAATGGTGTTGGGAAATTTGGACAGCCACATGCAGGAGAATGAAAAATACACTCAAATGGATGAAAGACTAAAATGTGAGACAGGAATCCATCAAAATCATAGAGGAGAACACAGGCAGCAATCTCTTTGACCTCAATCATAGCAACTTCTTCTAGACACGTCTTCAAAGGCGAGGAAAACAAAAGCAAAAATGAACTATTGGAACTTCATGAAGATAAGAGCAATGGAAACAGTTGAAAAAACTAAAAGACAACCTGCAGAATGGACAGAAGATATTTGCAAATGACTTTTCTAATAACCAGCTGGTATCAAAAATCTATAAAGAACTTGTCAAACTCAACACCTAAAAACCAAAATATTCAGTGAAGAAATGGACAGAGGGCATGAACAGGTATTTCTCCAAAGAAGACATAGATATGGCTAACAGACACATGAAAAAAATGGTCCACATCACTGGGCATCAGGGAAATACAAAAGAAAACCACAATGAGATACCAGTTCACATCCATCAGAATGGCTAAAATTAACAAGTCAGGAAATAGCGGTTGTTGGAGAGGATGCAGAGAAAGAGGAACTCTCTTACACTATTGGTGGGAATGCAAACTCGTGCAGCCACTCTGGAAAATAATATGGCGTTTCCTCAAAAAGTAAAAAATAGAGCTACCCTATGATCCAGCAATTGTATTACTAGGTATTTGTTCACAGGATACAAACATAATGATTTGAAGGGACACATGCACCCCAACGTTTATAGAAGCAATGTCCACAATAGTTAAAATATGGAAAGGGTCCAGATGTCTATCAAAAGATGAATTGATAAAGATGTGGTATATATGCACGATGGAATATTACTCAGCCATCAAACAGAATGAAATATTGCCATTTTCAATGTATTAGAAGGAACTACAAGGTATTATGTTAAGCAAAATAATTCAATCAAAGAAAGCCATATATCATATGATTTCACTCATATTTGCAATTTAAGAAACAAACCAGATAAACGTTGGGAAAGGGAAGGAAAATTAAAGTAAGATGAAAACAAAGAGCAGCAAACCAGAAGAGACTCTTAACTGTAGGAAACAAATGGAGGATTGCTGGAGGGGAGGTGAGTGGGGGGATAGGATAATTGGATGATGAGCATTAAGGAAGGCACTTTATATAATGAGCACCACATGTTATAGGCAACTGATATACCACTAAATTCTACCCCTGGAAATAATAATATAGTACATGTTACCTAAATTGAATTTTAATAAAAACTTTTTAAAAAGAAAATGAAAAGCAAAGTTGGATGCATCACAATTCAAACTTTATGTTTTATTACAAAGCTGTAGTAATCAAAACAGTATCATTCTGTCAGAAAAATAGACACATAGATCAGTAAAACAGAATAGAAAACCCAGAAATAAATCCACAAGTAAATGGTCAATTAATCCTTGAAAAAGCAGGAAAGAATATGTAATGGGAAAAGTCTGTCTCTCTAATATGTGGTATTGGGAAAACTGGATAGTAACATGGAAAAGAATGAAACTGGACCAGTTTCTTACAACATATACAAAAATAAATTCAAAATGAATTAAAGATCTAAATGTGACAGTAACCATCAAAATCCTAGAACAGTACACAAGCAGTAAGGTTTAAAAAACATTTTTAATTTAATTTTATCTTTTCAGTGTTCCAAGATTCATTGGTTATGCACCACACCCAGTGCTCCATGTAATAAGTGCCCTCCTTGATACCCATCCCCAGGCTCACCCCCTCCACTCCAAAATCCTCAGTTTGTTTCTCAGAGTCCATAGTTTCTCATGCTTCATCTCCCCCTCCAATCTACCCCAATACAGTATTCCTTTCCTTCTCCTGATGTCCTCCATGTTATTCCTTATGCTCCACAAGTAAGTGAAACCATATAATTGACTTTCTCTGCTTGATTTATTTCACTCAGCATAATCTCTTCCAGTCCTGTCCATGTTGATACAAAAGTTGGGTATTCATCCTTTCTGATGGAAGCTTAATACTCCATTGTATATATGGACCATATCTTCTTTATCCATTTAATTATTGAAGGGCATCTTGGTTCTTTCCACAGTTTGGCGGCTGAGGCCATTGCTGCTATGAACATTGGCGTACAGATGGCCCATCTTTTCACTACATCTGTATCTTTGGGGTAAATACACAGTAGCTCAATTGCAGGGTTATAGGATAGCTCTATTTTAAATTTTTTGGTGTTGGCCAAAGCAACATCTTTCTAGATATGCCTCCTGTAACAAGAGAAACAAAACTGAAATAACCTATTGGGACTTCATTCAAGTAAAAAGGTTTTGCGCAGTGAAGGAAATAATTTTTAAAAACCCTAAAAGACAGCCATCGGAATGGGAGAAGATATTTGCAAATGACACATCTGATAAAGGGTTAGTTTCCAAAATATATAAAGAACTTATAAAAGTGAACATCCCCAAATACAAATAATTCTATTTAAAAATGTGCAGAAGTTGGCTTGCCTGGCTCAGTCTGTTATGCATCTGACTTTTGATTTTGGCTCAGGTGAGACTGAGCCCCACATAGGGCTCTCCACTGTGCATGAAACCTACTAAAGATTCTCTTTCCCTCTCCTTTTGCCCCTCCCTCCTCTGAAAAAATGGGCAGAAGATGTGAATAGACATTATTCCAAAGAAGTCATCTAGATGGCCAGCAGACACATGAAAAGATGCTCAACATCACTCAGCATTAGGGAAATACAAATCAAAACTACAACAAGATATTACATCTCACCTGTCAGTATGGCTTAAATGAACAACACAGTAAACAACAGGTTGTTGGTGAGGATGTGGAGAAAGGGAACCCTCTTGCAGTATTGGTGAGAGTGCAAACTGGTGCAGCTACTCTGGAAAACAGAATGGAGGTTCCTCAAAAATAAAAATACCCTATAACCCAACAATTCTACTGCTAGGTATTTACTCAAAGAATACGAAAATACTAATTCAAAGGTATATGTGAACCTCCATGTTTACAGCAACACTACAGTAGCCAAATTATGGGAACAGCTCGAATGTTGGTCAGTTGATGAATGGATAAAGAAGATGTGTTATATACGTGTGTGTATGTGTGTGTATATATATATTACTCAGCCATAAGAAAGAATGAAATCTTGTTATTTGCAATGACATGGATAGAGTATTATGTTAAGTGAAATAAGTCAGTTAAAGAAAGACCTGATTTCACTCATGTGGAATTTAAGAATCAAAACAAGCAAGGGGGGAAAGAGGGAGGGAAGGAAAGAGGGAAAGAGAGAGAGAGAGAGAGAAGGAGAGAGAAAGGGATGGAGAGAGGGAAATCAAGAAACAGACTCTTAACTATAGAGAACAAACTGATAGTTACCAGAGAGGTGGTGGATAGGAGAAGGGGTTAAACAGGTGATAAGGATTAAGGAGTGCACTTGTTGTGATGAGCACCAGGTGTTGTATGAAAGTGCTGAATCACTATATTGTACACCTGAAACTAATGTTACACTGTATTTTAACTAACTGGAATTTAAATAAAATCTTACAAAAAACCTTCGGGGAAGCTTAGTATTAGTGGTCTCTGACACTCCCTAGATTTAATTTCAGGCACCCTACCAGGTTCTCATTGTGAAGCTTGGGGGAAAATTCTCTCCTGCATCTGTTATGAGGAGAGAAATAGTGGTCATTTTAAATATGTTCACACATTGTGTTCTCCTAAACAAGGCTTACTCTTAAGAGGAATGATTTTACCACAGATACTAACTGATCTGATAGAATGAAAACACCAAACTCCAGCCCTTTGTAGTCCTCCTGTCTCACTTAGGGAGGAAAACAAAAACAAAATTGAGAAGCACTTTTGAAGTTCACAGTCTAAGGGCCAGGTCAATAACAGATGGAGAGCTCACCCTAGGAATACAGAACAATTCTCCTCACCTGACACCTTGGCACAGAACTCCGTATAATAATAGAAGAATACAATTGACCAAACTGTACACCACATACATTACTTAAGAAAAGTTTTCAGGGGCACCTGGGTGGCTCAGTCAGTTGAATGACTGACTTTGGCTCAGGTCATGATCTTGGGGTCCCAGGATGGAGCCTCTCATGGCGGGGGGGGGGGTCCTAGCTCAGCAGGGAGTCTGCATATCTCTCTCCCTCTCCTTCTGCCTCTCCCCCTGCTCATGGTTGCTCTCTCTCTCTCAAATAAATAAAATCTACAAAAGAGAAGAGATTTCAAGGGAAAACAAAAGGCAACAGGGAGACAAAAACATGAACAACAGAGGAAATTTTGCCTTCTGACTCCTAAAGCTGCAGGAAGCCCTGTAAGCACAAGTTAACCCCTTGCTAGGTAAACACAAAACTCACACTGAAGGCCTATTTATCTCAGTTCATTTTACTCAGTACATTATTTTGGCTTTCTACAAAAAAAAAAAAAAATTCCAAGGTATACTAAAAGACAAAACAGAACAAACACAGCAGACATTGAAACAAGAATCAGATATAGTAGAGATATTTGAATTATCAGGCAAGAAAAGTAAAATAACTATGATTAATATGCTAAGAGCTTTAATGGAAAAATGGACAATGGACAAGAACAGATGGGTAATGCAATCAGAGTTAGAAAGTTTAAGAAAATGTAAAAAGGAATGCAAGAAATCAAATACACAGAAATGAAGAATGCCTTTGATGGGCTTATCAATTGACTGGACATGGCTGAAAAAAGAATCAAGAGCTTGAGGAGATGTTAATGGAAACCTCCAAAACTGAAATGTAAGAGAGAATAAGTGAAAAGACATAACAGATTATCCAAGAACTGTGAAACAATTAGACATGGTGTAACATATGTGTAATGGGAATACCAGAAGGAGAAGACAGAAAGAAAGGAACAGAGGAAATATTTGGAGTAATAATGACTGACCAAATTAATATCAGACACCAAGCCACAGAACTGGGGAACTCAGAGAACACCAAGCAGTATAAATACCAAAAGCAACAAAACAAAACAACAACACCTGGACACATAATAGTCACATTAAAGAAAATCAAAGACAAAAAAATCTTGAAAGAAAACACTGAGGGGAAATATTTATTAATAAGGACACAGTTGAACTGAATGCCACTGCATTTAACTGACATCTATAGACTATTTCCTCTAACAACAGTAGAATACATATTGTTCTCAAGCTGAAGAGGAACATTCACAAGATAGGCCACATTCTGAGCTGTAACATATGTTGACAGATTTGAAAGAATAGAAATCCTGCTAAATATGCCCTAGATCACAACGGAATTAATATAAACATATCTGGAAAACCCCCAAATACTTGAAGATTAAACACCACACTTCTTGAAAGCACATAGGTCACAAGAGAATTTTTAAAGTATTTCAGACCAAATGAAAATGAAAACATACATTACTAAAATTTGTGGGTTGTAACAAAAGCTCTGAACACATTGTCATTTATAGCTTTGAATGCATATATCAGAAAATAAGGAAGATCTAAAATCAATCATACAAACTTCCACTTTAGGAAAGTAGAAAAAGCTGAACAAATGAAATCCAAAATAAGCAGGGAAAAAAGAAAAGTTTTAAAAAAGAAAAAAAAAAAAAGAAAAGTTAAAGCCCAAATAAATTAAATTGGAAATTGGAAATCAACAATGAATAATCAATGAAAGCAAACCCAGATTCTTTGAAATGATAAATAAAATTGATTATCCAAGGGGCACCTGGGTGGTTCAGTCAACCTGAGTGACCTGAGCCTAAACCAACTCTTGGTTTAGGCTCAGGTCACGATCTCATGGGTCATGGGATTGAGCCTCACATTGGTCTCTACATTCAGCGGGGAGTCTGCTTGAAGATTCACTGCCTTTGGGCACCTGGGTGGCTTAGTTGGTTAAGCAATTGCCTTTGGCTCAGGTCATGATCCCGGAGCCCTGGGATGGAGGCCCGCATCAGGCTCCCAGCTCCACAGGGAGTCTGCTTTTCCCTCTGATCTTCTCTGACCATGCTCTCTCTCACTGTCCCTCCCCCAAATAAATAAATAAAAATCTTAAAAAAAAAATCTCTGCCTTTGCCTCTCACTCCACTCCCTCTCTTTTCCTAAAATAAATAAATAAATAAATATCTTTAGGGGAAAAATGATAAACCTCTAGCCAAGTTAACTAAGAAAAGAGAGTCTAGACATTAATTACTGATATCAAAGTTACTAACATCAGAAAAAGAAGAGGGGTGATCATTACTGATCTCATAGACATTAAAAGGATAATAAAGAAATATTATGAGCCACTCTATGTTTACAAATTTGAGAAATTGTGCCAAGACTATTCAATGGAGAAAGGTCAGACTCCTCAAGAAATAGTGTTGGGAAAATGAGATCCACATCAAAAGAACGAAGTTATTATGCCATTTACAAAAAATTATTTCAAAAGGAACCAAAGTTCTTTTTTTAAGTTTTAAAAAAGATTTTATTTATTTATTTGTCAGAGAGAGAGAGTGAGACAGCACAAGCAGGGGGAACAATAGGCAGAAGGAGAAGCAAGCCCCCTACTGAACAGGGAGCCCAATGTGGGACTTGATCCCAGGACCCTGGGATCATGACCTGAGCCAAAGGCAGATGCTTATTTGATAGAGCCACCCAGGCATCCCAAGGAACCAAAGGTCTAAACATACATGTAAAAGGATGAAACTCAGAATAAAACAGGCAAAAAGCTTCATGTCATCAGATTTGGCAATGATTTCTTGGATATGACACCAAGAGCACAAGTAACAAAAGTAAAAATAGATAAATTAGACCCATCAAAATTGTAAGAACTTCTATACATCAAAAAATACAACCAACAGAGTTAAAAGGCAACCTGTGGAATGGGGGAAATATTTGCAAGTCACGTATCTGATAAAGGATTGATATCCAGAGTATATATATAAAGAACTTCTACAACTCAAGAACACAAAAGCCCTATTTTTTAAATTGGCAAAGGAATTGAGGAGACATTTCTCCAAAGAATATATAAAAATGACTTCATCAAGATAAAAATCTTCTTCACAACAAAGGAAACAGTCAACAAAACAAAGAGGCAACACACAGAATGGGAGAAGATATTTGCAAATGACACTACAGACATAGGGCTGATATCCAAGATCTATAAAGAACTCCTCAAACTCAACACACACAAAATGGATAATCATGTCAAAAGATGGGCAGAAGACATGAGCAGACACTTCTCCAACGAAGACATACCAATGGCTAACAGACACATGAAAAAATGTTCATCATCATTAGCCATCAGGGAAAATGAAATCAAAACCTCATTGAGATACCACCTTACACCAGTTAGAATGACCAAAATTATCAGGACAGGAAACAACAAGTGTTGGAGAGGATGTGGAGAAAGGGGAACCCTCTTACACTGTTGGTGGGAATGCAAGTTGGTGCAGCATCTTTGGAAAACAGTGTGGAGATTCCTTAAGAAATCAAAAATAGAGCTACCACATGACCCTGCGATTGCATTACTGGGTATTTACCCCAAAGATAAAGATGTAGTGAGAAGAAGGGCCATCTGTACCCCAATGTTCATAGCGGCAATGGCCACGGTTGCCAAACTGTAGAAAGAACAACAATGCCCTTCATTTTTTTTAATTTTTTTTTATCTTTTTATTTCCACGATGCTGTTCAATGGACAAATGGATAAAGAAGTCCATATATACTATGGAATATTATGCAGCCATCAGAAAGGATGAAGACTCAACTTCTATATCAACATGGACGGGACTGGAAGAGATCATGCTGACTGAAATAATTCAAGCAGAGAAAGCCAATTATCATATGGTTTCACTTACTTGTGGAGCATAAGGAATAACATGGAGGACATTAAAAGAAGGAAAGAAAAAGTGAATTGGGGGTAAATCAGAAGAGGAGATGAAGCATGAGAAACTATGGACTCTGAGAAACAAACTGAGAGTTTGGAAGGGAGGGTGGCAGGGGGATGGGTGAGCCTGGTGGTGCGTATTAAGGAGGGCACATATTGCATGGAGCACTGGATGTGTTGCATAAGCAATGAATCTTGGAACACCAAAAATTTTTTTAAAAATTAATAAAATAAAAAATAATGCATCTTGGAATACTGAAAAAAAAATTAAAAAATGACCAATGAGCATATGAATAGATGCTCAATGTCACTGATCATTTGGGAAATGCAAATTCAAATTATAATAAGGTATCAGCTTATATCCATTAGGATTGCTACCATTAAAAAAAAAACACAAAAGTAACAAACATTGGCAAGGATGTAGGGAAATTGGATCCTTGAGCACTGTTGTGGTAAATGTAAAATGTTGTAACCACTATAGAAAACAGTGTTGTGGTTCCACAAAAAACAAAAAGTAGATTTACCGTATGTTCCAGCAATTCTACTCTGGGTATACACCCAAAAGAATTCAAAACAGGGTCTTGAAGAGATATTTTTACCATGTTCATAGCAGCATTAATCACAGTAGCCAAAAAGGGGAGCAACAATAATGTCCACTGGCAGATGAATGGAGAAACAAAATGCAGTATATACATAAAATGAAATATTACTTAGCCTTACAAAGGAAGGAAATTCTTACATATGCTGCAACATGGATGCATTTGAGGGCATTACACTAAATGAAATGGGTGGTCACGAAGACAAATACTGTATGATTCTATTTTTATGAGGTACCTTGAGTAGTCAAGTCCATATATAGACAGAAGGGAGAATGGTGGCTGCCAGGGCCTAGGTGTAAGGAGTAATGGAAGTTGTTTAATGAGTAGATATTTTAAGTTTTTCTGTTTAATGAGTAGATATTTTAAGTTTTGCTTGGTTGCACAAAGATGTGAATATATTTAACACTACTGAACTTAAAATGGCTAAAGTGGTAAATATGATATGTGTATTTTACCACAATTTAAAAAACTACCATAGAGACAAAACAAAAATGCTGGTTGACCACATCTTCCTTAGAAGGGAGTTGAGGGAAATTGGAAGGGGAGGTGAACCATGAGAGACTATGGACTCTGAAAAACAATCAGGGTTTTGAAGGGGCAGGGGGTGGGAGGTTGGGGGAACCAGGTGGTGGGTATTGGAGAGGGCACAGATTGCATGGAGCACTGGGTGTGGTGCAAAAACAATGAATACTGTTATGCTGAAAATAAATTTTAAAAAATGCTGGTTGATAGGGGTTTCGGGGGAGTGAGGGTGATGGAGCAAAGGTAATTTTTAGGGTAACAGAAATGTTCGGTTTAATACTGTAATGATGGACACATGTCACCACATATTTGTCAAAACCCACAAATGCACACAGAATGATCCTAACAAAAACTATGGAGTTCAGTGATTAGTAATATACTAATATCAACTTGTCAATTGTAACAAATATACTATGTTAATGCAATTTGTTAGTAATAGGGAAAACTGAGGAGAGATTGAGGAGGTGTGTGGGAAATCTAGGTACTTTTCACTCAACTTTTTATAAACATAAAACTGATTAAAAATAAAAATATACTAATTTTTAAAATATCTTAGTTGTGATATTGAATTAAGGTTCTGCAAAACGTTATAATTTGGGAACTTCAGCAAAGTATATTATTTCTTAAAACTGAGTGTGAATCTACAATTATCTCAATTTAAAAAATCTTTCAAATAACCACACAAAGATGTGGAAAATATGAGAGAAAATAAAATGCAAAGACAAAGACAATCATTCAGGAGATATATCCAAATAATAGGAATTATAGAAAGAAAGAAGAAAAAAACAAAGAACAAGACATACGAGTGAAATCAATGATAATTGTGTTTCTCTGATTGACTTATTTCACTTAGCATAAGATGCTGCAGTTCCATCCAAATGTAAGGGGCAGATATTCATCCTTTCTGATGGCTGAGTAATATTTCATTGTATATATGAACCACATTTTTTATTTATTCATCTGTTGAAGTGGGGGTAGGAGGGAAAACTAAATGGGAAGAAATAAGAGAGGGAGACAAACCTATATGAGACTCTTGACTCTGGAAAACAAACTGAGGGTTGTGGAAAGGGAGCTGGGTGGGGGGGATGGGGTAACTGGGTGATGGAAATTAAGGAGAGCACTTGATGTAATGAGCACTGCATGTTATATACAACTGATGAATCACTAAACTCTACCTCTGAAACTAATATTACACTATATGTTAATGATTTTGAATAAATATAAAAAAATTTAAAAACTTACATGACCATCAATCTAATGTAGACTACTATATGCAGAAGATGTTATATACAAACCTAATTAAATAAACACACATCAAAAACCACTAATAGATATACAAAGAATGAAGATGTATAAGTCTAAATATATCATGAAATAAAATCAGAAAACCCTGAAAGAGAGAGAGGAAAAGACCAGAGAAAACCTTCAGGAACAACCCAAAACCTATGAAATCAATGTCCAGAAATCTGTTGCATTTCTGTATACCAATAATGAAGCAGTAGAATGAGAAATTAAGGAATCGATCACATTTACAATTGCACTAAAAACAATAAGATACCTAGGAATAAACCTAACCAAAGGAGTAAAAGGCCTATATTCTGAGAACTATAAAACACTGATGAATGAAATTGAAGATAACACAAAGAAATGGAAAAACATTCCATGCTCATGAATCAGAAGAGCAAATATTGTTAAATGTCTATATTACCAAGCTACACATAAAATGAAATCCCTATTAAAATAACTCCAGTATTTTTTTGCAGAACAAACAATCCTAAAATTTGTATGGAATCACAAAAGACCCTGAATAGCCAAAGAATCTTGATAAAGTAAAGCTGGAGGCATCACAATTCCAGACTTCAAGTTATATTACAAAGTAATATACTAATATAATATAGTAATATAGTAAGATACTATGTAACTGCCACAAAAATAGACACATAAATCAATAGGTCAGAATACAAAATCCAGAAATAAGCCTAAAACTATACAGTCAATTAACCTTCGACAAAGTAGGAAAGAATATTCAATGGGAAAAAGACTACAATAAATGATGTTGGGAAAAATGCAAAAGTATGGAACCAAACACTCTCTTACACTATACATAAAAGCAAATTCAAAATGGATAAAAGACCTAAATGTGAGACAGGAAACCATTAAAGCCTTAGAGGAGAACATAGGCAGTAACCTCTTTGACATTGGCCATAGCAACTTCTTATTAGATATGTCTTCTGAGGCAAGGGACACAAAAGCAAAAATAAACTATTGGGACTTCATTTAAATAAAAAGCTTCTGCACAGCAAAGGAAACAATCCACAAAACTAAAAGGCAACCTATGGAATGAGAGAAGATATTTACAAATGACATATTGGATAAAGGGTTTGTATCCAAAATACATAAAGAACTTATGCAACTCAACACCCAGGAAACAAATAATCCATTTAAGAAATAGGCAGAAGAAAAGAATAGACATTTTTCCAAAGAACACTTACAAATAGCTAACAGACACATGAAAAGATGCTCAACATCACTCATCGTCAGGGAAATACAAATCAAAACTACAATGAGCTATCACCTCACACCTTTCAGAATGTTTAAAATTAACAACACGGGAAACAGTAGGTGTTGGTGAGGACTTGAAAAAGGGGAACCCTCGGGCGCCTGGGTGGCTCAGTGGGTTAAGCCGCTGCCTTCGGCTCAGGTCATGATCTCAGGGTCCTGGGATCGAGTCCCACATCGGGCTCTCTGCTCAGCAGGGAGCCTGCTTCCCTCTCTCTCTCTCTCTGCCTGCCTCTCCATCTACTTGTGATCTCTCTCTGTCAAATAAATAAATAAATTCTTTAAAAAAAAAAAAAAAGAAAAAGGGGAACCCTCTTACCCTGTTGTTGGGAATGCAAACTTGTGCAACAACACTGGAAAACAGTATGGAGGGTTCCTGAAAAAGTTAAAAACACCCTAACCTACAATCTAGCAATTGCACTAGTAGGTATTTACCTAAAGAATAAAAAAAAAAACACTAATTCAAAGGGACACATGCACCATGATGTTTATATCAGCACTATCAACAATAGTGAAATTATGGAAAGAGCCCAAATGTCCATTGACTGATGAATGGATAAAGAAGTATATATGCAATGGAGTGTTACTCAGCCATAAGAAAGAACGAAGCTTGAAAAAAAAAAGAATTAAATCTTGTCATTTGCAACAACATAGGTGGAGCTAGTGTGTATTATGCTAAATGAAACAAGTTAGAGAAGGACAAATACCATATGATTTCACGCATATGTGGAATTCAAGAAATGAAACAGATTGAACAAGGGGGTGGAAAGAGAGGCAAACCATAAAACAGACTCTTATCTATAGAGAAAAAACTTAGGGTTGCTGGAGGAGAGGTACATGGGAAATGGGATAAATGAGTGATGGGTATTAAGGAGGGCACTTGTGATGAGCACTGGGCTTATATTTAAGTGATGAATCACTAAATTCTACTCCTGAAACTAATATTACACTGTATGTTTAGTAATTTGAATTTAAATAAAAACCCGAAACAAGGAAAATAATGAAATCTTGCCATTTGTAACCATGTGGGTTGAGGTAGAGAGTATTATATACTAAGTGAAAGTAGTATAGACAGAGAAAGACAAATACCATATGATTTCCCCCATATGTGGAATTTAAGAAACAAGTGATCATAAAGTAAAAAAGAGGCAAATCAAGAAAAAGACTCCTAACTATTGAGTACAAACTAATGGTTATCAGAGGTTAGGTGGGAGCATGACTTAAATAGGTGTTGGGGGTTAAGGAGTGCACTTGTGATGAGTGCTTGGTGTTGTATGTTAAGCGTTGAATCACTAAATTGTGTATCTGAAACTAGTATTACACAGTATGTAAACTAAGAAACTGAAAAAGAAATAACCAGAAAATAAATAATAAAATGGCAGTAAATACATATTTGTCAATAATTACTTTGAATTTAAGTGGACTAAACACTCTAATCAAAAGACATAGGGTAACAGAATAGATAAAGAAACAAGACCCATCTATACCCTGTTTACATGAGACTCATTTTACACCTAAAGACAGCTACAGATTGATAGTGAGGGGACAGAGAAACATTTATAATGAAAATGGATGTCAATACCTTTTATTTCTCTTTGTTGTCTGATTGCTGTTGCTAAGACTTCTAACACTATGTTGAACAAGAGTGGTGAGAGTGGGCATCCTTGTCATGTTCCTGATCTCAAAGGGAAGGCTGTCAGTTTGTCCCCATTGAGGATGAAGAAATCAAACTCTCTCTCTTCGCAGATAACATGATACTTTATATGGAAAACCCAAAAGACTCCACCCCCAAACTACTAGAACTCATACAGCAATTCAGTAATGTGGCAGGTTACAAAATCAATGTACAGAAATCAGTTGTTTTCTTAAATACTAACAATGAAAATACAGAAAGGGAAATTAGAGAATCGATTCCATTTACTATAGCACTGAGAACCATAAGATTCCTGGGAATAAACCTAACCAAAGAAGTAAAGAATCTGTACTCAAGGAACTCCAGAACACTCATGAAAGGAATTGAAGAAGACACAAAAAGATGGAAGACCATTCCATGCTCATGGGTCAGAAGAATAAACATTGCTAAAATGTCTATACTGCCTGGAGCAATCTATACTTTCAATGCCATTCTGATCAAAATTCCACTGGCATTTTTCAAAGTGCTGGAGCAAACAATCCTAAAATTTGTATGGAATCAGAAGAGACCCTGAATTGCTAAGGAAATGTTGAAAAAGGAAAACAAAGCTGGGGGCATCGTGTTGCCTGATTTCAAGCTTTACTGCAAAGCTGTGATCACCAAGACAGCATGGTACTGGCACAAAAACAGACACATAGACCAGTGGAACAGAGTAGAGAGCCCAGATATGGACCCTCAACTCTATGGTCAACTAATCTTCGACAAAGCAGGAAAAAATAAACAGTTGGAAAAAGTATCTTCAATAAATGATGCTGGGAAAATTGGAGAGATATGTGTAGAAAAATGAAACTTGAACATTCTCTTACACCATCCAGAAAGATAAACTCAAAATGGATAAGACCTCAATGTGAGGCAGGAATCCATCAGAATCCTAGAGGAGAACACAGGCAGTAACCTCTTCGACATCGGCCACAGCAACTTCTTTTAAGATATGTCTCCAAAGGCAAAGGAAACAAAAGCGAAAATTAACTTCTGGGACTTCACCAAGATCAAAGGCTTCTGCACAGCAAAGGACATAGTCAACAAAAGAGGCAACCCACGGAAAGAGAGAAGATATTCGCAAATGACAGTACAGACAAAGGACTGATATCCAAGATCTGTAAAGAACTCCTCAAACTTAACACACACAAAACAGATAATCGTGTCAAAAAATGGGCAGAAGACATGAGCAAACACTTCTCCGAAGAAGACATACAAATGGCTAATACACACATGAAAAAATGTTCATCATCATTAGCCATCAGGGATATTCAGATCAAAACCACATTGAGGTACCACCTTACACCAGTTAGAATGGCCAGAATTTAACAAGCTAGGAAACAACATGTGTTGGAGAGGATGTGGAAAAAGGGAAACCCTCTTACACTGTTGGTGGGAATGCAAGTTGGTGCAGCCACTTGGGAAAACAGTGTGGAGATTCTTTAGGAAATCAAAATTAGAGCTTCCTTATAATTCTGCAATTGCACTACTGGGTATTTACCCCAAAGATACAGATGTAGTGAGAAGAAGGGCCATCTGTACCCCAATGTTCATAGCAGCAATGGCCACGGTCGCCAAACTGTGGAAAGACCCAAGATGCCCTTCAACATTCGAATGGATAAAGAAGATGTGGTCCGTATATACGATGTAATATTATGCCTCCATGAGAAAGGATGAATACCCAACATTTGTATCAACATGGATGGGACTGAAAGAGGTTATGCTGAGTGAAATAAGCCAAGCAGAGAGAGTCAATTATCATATGGTTTCACTTATTTGTGGAGCCTAAGGAATAACACAGAGGACATGGGGAGATGGAGAGGAGAAGGGAGTTTGGGGAAATTGGAGGGAGTGACGAACCATGAGAGACTGTGGACTCTGAGGAACTAAATGAGGGTTTTTGAGGGGAAGGGGGTGGGAGGTTGGGTGAGCCTGGTGGTGGGTATTAAGGAGGGCACGTATTGTATGGAGCACTGGGTGTGGTGCATAAAAAATGAATTCTGGAACACTGAAAATAAATTAAAAAGTAAATAAAAAGAAAAAGAAAATCGATGTGAAAAGAAATCCAGAGTAACAGTACTTGTATCATAGAAAATAGTCTTCAAAAGAAAGACTGTAAAAAGAGATGAAAAAGGATAATTTATAATAATAAAGGGGACAATCCAACAAGAATGCCTATTAATTGTAAATACTTATGAACCCAATATGGGAGAACCCAAATACATAAAACTGTTAAAAACAAACATCAAGGAACTATTTGATAATAATACAATACTAAGGGACATTAACACTCCTAGAATGCAAACTGGTAAAGGCACTCTGGAAAAAAAGTATGGAGGTTCCTCAAAAATTTAAAAATAGGACTACCCAATGTCCCAACAATTGCATTACTAGGCATTTATCCAAAGGATACAAAGATAGTGATTTTAAGGGGCACATGCACCCACAATGTTTTTTTTTTAATTTTTTTAAGATTTTACTTATTTGCAAATATCTTCTCCCATTCTGTGGGTTGCCTCTTTGTTTTCTTGACTGTTTCCTTTGCTGTGCAGAAGCTTTTGTTTTGATGAAGTCCCAAAAGTTTATTTTGGCTTTTGTTTCCTTGCCTTTGGAGACATATCTTGAAAGAAGTTGCTGTGGCTGATATCGAAGAGATTACTGCCTATGTTCTCTTATAGGATTCTGATGGATTCCTGTCTCACGTTGAGGTCTCTTATCCATTTTGAGTTTATCTTTGTGTACGGTGTCAGAGAATGGTTGAGTTTCATTCTTCTACATATAGCTGCCCAGTTTTCCTGGTAGAAGATATTTGCAAATGACAGTACAGACAGAAGATTGATATCCAGGATCTATAAAGAACTCCTCAAACTCAACACACACAAAACAGATAATCATATCAAAAAATGGGCAGAATATATGAACAGACACTTCTCCAATGAAGACATACAAATGGCTATCAGACACATGAAAAAATGTTCATCATCACTAGCCATCAGGGAGATTCAAATTAAAACCACATTGAGATATCACCTTACACTAGTTAGAATGGCCAAAATTAGCAAGACAGGAAACAACATGTGTTGGAGGGGATGTGGAGAAAGGGGAACCCTCTTACACTGTTGGTGGGAATGCAAGTTGGTACCACCACTTTGGAGGACAGTGTAGAGATTCCTCAATAAATTAAAAATAGAGCTTCCCTATGACCCTGCAATTGCACTACAGGGTATTTACCCCAAAGATACAGATGGAGTGAAAAGAAGGGCCATCTGTACCCCAATGTTCATAGCAGCAATGGCCACGGTCGCCAAACTGTGGAAAGAACCAAGATGCCTTTCAACGGACGAATGGATAAGGAGGATGTGGTCCATATACACTATGGAGTATGATGCCTCCATCAGAAAGGATGAATACCCAACTTTTGTAGCAACATGGACGGGACTGGAAGAGATTATGCTGAGTGAAATAAGTCAAGCAGAGAGAGTCAATTATCATATGGTTTCACTTATTTGTGGAGCATAACAAATAGCATGGAGGACATGGGGAGTTAGGAGAAGGGAGTTGGGGGAAATTGGAAGGGGAGGTGAACCATGAGAGACTATGGACTCTGAAAAACAATCTGAAGGGTTTGAAGAGGTGGGGGGGTGGGAGGTTGGGGGAACCAGGTGCTGGGTATTAGAGAGGGCATGGATTGCATGGAGCACTGGGTGTGCTACAAAAACAATGAATACTGTTATGCTGAAAATAAATTAAAAAAAGGATTAAAAAAAGATTTTATTTATTTGTCAGAGAGAGAGTGAGCACAGGCAGACAGAATGGCAGGAAGAGGCAGAGGGAGAAGCAGGCTCCCTGCTGAGCAAGGAGCCCTATGTGGGACTTGATCTCAGGACGCTGGGATCATGACCTGAGCTGAAGGCAGCCGCTTAACCAACTGAGCCACCCAGGTGTCCCGTCATTTTTTTTTAATTTAAAAAGATTTTGTTTATTTGAGAGAGAGAGAGGCAGAGATAGCAACAGAGAGCACAAGCAGAGAAGAGAAGGAGAAGCAGGCTCCCCAATAAGCTGGGAGCCTGACCAGCAGCTTGGTCCCAGGACCCTGGGATCATTACCTGACCTGAAGGCTGGTGCTTAACCAACTGAACCACCTAGGTCCCCCACCACCAATGTATATAGCAGTAATGTCCACAGTATCCAAAATATGGAAAAAGCCCAGGTGTTCATCAACAGATAAATGGATAAAATGTGATATATATATATATATATAATGGAATATAAATCAGCCACTAAAAATAATGAAATCTTATCATTTGCAATGATGTGGATGAAACTGAAGGATATCATGCTAAGCAAAATAAGTCAGAGAAAGACAAATACCATATGATTTCAGTCATGTGGAGTTTAAGAAACAAAATAGATGAACATAGGGGAAGAGAAGGAAAAATAAAATAAGATAAAAAACAGAGAGGGAAGTTGGGGCACCTGGGCGGCTCAGTCATTAAGCATCTGCCATCAGCTCAGGTCATGATCCCAGGGTCCTGGTACTGAACCTGGCATCAGGCTCCCTGCTCAACAGGAAGCCTACTTCCCTTTATCCAACTCCCCCTACTTGTGTTCCCTCTCTTGCTGTTTCTCTCTCTGTCAAATAAATAAATAAATAAAATATTTTTTTAAAAAGAGAGGAGGCAAACCATAAGAGTCTCTTGACTATTAGAAACAAACTGAGGGTTGCTGGAGAGAAGGTAGGGGAAGGTAGGGTGGAGTAATTGGGTGATGGGCATTAAGGAGGACACTTGATGTAATGAGCACTGAGTGTTCAACGTGACTGAAGAATCACTAAATTCTAGCCCTGAAACTAATAATACACTGTATGTTAACTACATTGAATTTAAATTTAAAAAAATGTTTTTTAAAGGTTCCATCAAGAAATTAGTAGAACTGGGGCACCTGGGTAGCTCGGTGGGTTAAAGCCTCTGCCTTTGGCTCAGGTCATGATCTCAGGGTCCTGGGATCAAGCCCCGCATCAGGCTCTATGCTCTGCGGGGAGCCTGCTTCCTCCTCTCTCTCTGCCTGCCTCTGCCTACTTGTGATCTCTCTCTGTCAAATAAATAAACAAAATCTAAAAAAAAAAAGAAATTAGTAGAACTGATAAATTCAATAGAGTTGTAGAACACAAAATCAGTATGTGGAAATCTGTTACATTTCTATAAACTAATAATGAAGCAGCAGAAAAAAAAATTAAGAAAACAATCACATTTACAATTGTGACAAAAATGATGAGATACCTGGGAAGAAATTCAAACAAAGAGGTGAACAAAGGTGTATAAAGACTTGTACTCTGAAAACTATTAAACACTGATGAAAAAAATAAGATACTTGGGAAGAAACTTAACTAGAGGCGGAGTAAGGCATACACAGACTTGTACTCTGAAAACTGTAAATCATTGAGGAAAACTATAAAATGTGGGATTCAATTTCACAACACTGAAGATGACACAAAGAAATGGAAAGTCTTTTCATGCTTCTGGATTGGAAGAACAAATACTGTTAAAATATCTGTGTCACCTGAAACTAATGTGACAGTGTATGTTAACTAACTGGAATTAAAGTAAAATAAAATTAAAATTAAAATAAAATACAAAACAATAAAAAAGAAATCGTATGGTAACTGTCTTCCTCTGATTGACTTGATTTGTTTAGCATTATACCTCTAGCTCCATCCATGACTTTGCAAATGATAAGATTTCATTCTTTTTAATGGCTGAATAAGATGGTAGATATACAAAATATGAATATTATATATATTATATATATATATATATATATCACATATTCTTTATCCATTCATCAGTTGATAGACACTTGGGGTCTTTCCATAATTTGGCTATTGTAGGTAATGCTTCCATAAACATCGGACAGCATGTATCCTTTTGAATTAGTATTTTTGTATTCTTTGGGTAAATACATAGTAGTGTAATTGCTGGATCATAGGGTAGTTCTAATTTTTATTTATTTTTTATTTTTTATTTTTTTTTAAGATTTTATTTATTTATTTGACAGATATAGATCACAAGTAGGCAGAGAGGCAGGCAAAGAGAGAGGAGGAAGCAGGCTCCCTGCCGAGCAGAGAGCCCGATGCGGGGCTCGATCTCAGAACCCTGAGATCATGACCTGATCCGAAGGCAGAGGCTTAACCCACTGAGCCACCCAGGTGCCCCTCTAATTTTTAAAAAGATTTTATGTATTTATTTGAGAGAGAGAGCAAGAGAACACAAGTGAAAGGAGTAGTAGAGGGAAAGAGAGAAGCAGGCTCCCCGCTGAGCAAGGAGTCTGATATAGGGCTGGATTCCAGGACCCTGAGATCATGACCTGAGCTGAAGGCAGATGCTTAACCATCTGAGACACCCAGGTGCCTCAGGTCGTTCTAATTTTAATGTTTTGAGGAATCTCCACACCGTTTTCTACAGTGGCTGCACCATTTTGCACTCCCATGAACAGTGGAAGAGGGTTCCCCTGTCTCTATATCCTGGCCAACACCTATTGTTTTTTGTATTATTGATTTTAGCCATTCTGACAGATGTGAGGTGCTATCTCTTGGTAGTTTTTTAAAAAAGATTTATTTATTTATTTTAGAGAGAGAGTGTGTGTGAGCCAGTGGGGGGGGGTGCAGAGAGAGGGAGAGAGAGAATCTCAAGCAGGCAGGGCTTGGTTTCACAACAGTGAGATCATGACCTGAGCCGAAATTAAGAGTGGGAAGCCCACCCAACTGAGCCACTGAGGCATTCCTCACACTGTAGTTTTGATCTGCATTTCCTTGATGATGAGTTATGTTGAACATCTTTTCATGTGTCTGTTGGCCATCTGTATATCTTCTTTGAGGAAATGTCTACTCATGTCTTCTTCCCATTTTTAATTAGATTATTCAGTTTTGGGGTGTTGAGTTATATTAGTTCTTTGTATATTTTGGATAAAAACTTTTTATCAGATATGTCATTTGAAAATATCCTGTTTGTTAAATTTTCTTTTACTTTTGTCAATTGTTTCCTTCATTGTGCAAAACTTTTATTTTAATATAGCCCATATAGTTTATTTTTCCTTCTATTTCCCTTGTCTCAGGAGACACAGCTAGAAAAATGTTGTTATGGCCAATGTCAGAGACTTACTGCCCGTGTTCTCTATTAGGATTTTTATGGCTTCAGGTTGTAGATTTAGGTCCTCAATCTGTTTTGAGTTTAATTTTGCATAGGGTGTAAGAAAATAGTCAAGTTTCATTTTTTTAAAAGATTTTATTTATGTATTTGACAGACAGAGATCACAGGTAGGCAGAGAGGCAGGCAGAGAGAGAGAGAGAGGGAGAAGCAGGATTCCTGCTGATCAGAGAGCCTGATGCGGGGCTCAATCCCAGGACCCTGGGACCATGACCCGAGCCGAAGGCAGAGGCTTTAACCCACTGAACTACCCAGGTGCCCCTCAAGTTTCATTCTTTTGCAGGTTGCTGTCTAGTTTTTCTTTTTAATGTTATGTTATTAACCACAGAGTACATCATCAATTTTTGATGTAGTGTTCCATCCATGATTCATTGTTTGCATATAACACCCAGTGATCCATACAGTATGTGCCCTCCTTAATACTGATCACTAGGCTAAATCATCCCCCCACCCCCTCCCCTCTAAAACCTTCAGTTTGATTCTTGGAGTCCATAGTCTCTCATGGTTCATCTCCTCCTCCGATTTAACCTTCTTCATTTTCCCCTTCCTTCTCCTAATATTCTCCATGTTTCACAAATAAGTGAAACCATATGATAATTGACTTTCTCTGCTTGATTTATATAATTTAACATAATCTCTTCCAATTCTATCCATGTTGATGCAAAAGATGGGTATTCATCCTTTCTGATGGCCGAGTAATATTCCATTGTATATATGGACAACATCTTTATCCATTCATCCGTTGAAGGGCATCTTAGCTCTTTCCACAGTTTGACTATTGTGGACATTGCTACTATAAACATTGCAATGCATGCACCTCCTTTTTTCACTACATCTGTATCTTTGGGGTAAATACCAAGTAGTGTAATTGCAGGGTCACAGGGTAGTTCTATTTTTAATTTTTTGAGGAATCTCCACACTGTTTTCCAGAGTGGCTGTACCAACTTGCATTACCACCAACAGTGTAAAAAGGTTCCCCTTAATTCACAACCTCTCCAACAATTGCTGTTTCTTGTCAATTTTTGCCATTCTGACTGATGTAAGGTGGTATTTCAATGTGGTTTTGATTTGAATTTCCCTGATGGCTAATGATAATGAACATTATTTCATGTGTTTGTTAGTTTTCTGTATGTTTTCTTTATGGAAATATCTCTTCATGTCTTCTGCCCATTTTCTGACTTGATTATTTGTTTTGGGAGTTCAACAACCCCAATGAACTTTGAGAAGTTCATTATGGATCTTTGATATCAGCCCTTTATCTGTAGTGTCATTTGCAAATATCTTCTCCCATTCTGTGGGTTGTCTCTTTGTTTTGTTGACTGTGTCCTTTGCTGTACAGAAGCTTTTGATCTTGATGAAGTCCCAAAAGTTTATTCTTGCTTTTGTTTCCCTTGCCTTTAGAGGCATGTCTTGAAAGAATTTTCTGTGGTCCATGTCAAAAAGGTTACTGCCTATGTTCTCCTCTAGAATTATGATGGATTCCTGTCTCACATTGAGGTGTTTCATCCATTTTGTGTTTATCATTGTGTATGGTGTAAGAGAATGATTGAGTTTCATTATTCTGTATATAGCTGTCCAGTTTTCTCAGCATAATTTATTGAAGAGACTGTCTTTTTTCCATTGGATATTTTTTCCTGCTTTGTCAGAGATTATTTGACCATAGAGTTGAGGATCCATATCTGGGCTCTCCATTCTGTTCCATTTGTCTGAGTGTCCATTCTTGTATGAGTGCCAGCTGTCTTGGTGATCACAGCTTTGTAATATAACATGAAATCAAGCAACGTGATGCCCCCAGCTTTGATTTTCTTTTCAAAATTTCTTTGGCAATTCGGGTTCTTTCTGGCTCCATACAAATTTTAGGATTGTTTGTTTCATCACTTTGAAAAATGCTATTGGTAATTTTGATCAAGATGGCATTGCAAGTATAGATTGCTCTGGGCATTATAGACATTTTAACAATGTTTATTCTTCTGGTCTATGAGCATGGAATGTTTTTCCATCTTTTTGTGTCTTCAGTTTCTTTCATGAGTGTTCTATAGTTTCTAGAGTATAGATCCTTTACCTCTTTGGTTAGGTTTATTCCAGTGTATACTATGGTTTTTGGTGCTATTGTAAATGGAATTGATTCCCTAATTTCTCTTTCTACAGTTACATTGTTAGTGTATAAGAAAACAACTGTTTTCTGTGCATTGATTTTGTATTGTGCCACATTAGTGAATTGCTTTATGAGTTCTAGTAATTTGGGGGTGGTTTTCCCCATAAAGTATGTTGTCTGGGAAGAGAAAGAATTTGATATCTTCTCTGCTAATTTAAATATCTTATTTCTTTTTGTTGCCTGATTGTTGTTGCTAGGACTCCCAGTACTGTCTTGAACAATAGTGGTAAGAGTGGGCATCCTTGTCGTATTCCTGGTCTTAAGGGAAAAGCTGTCAGCTTTTCCCCACTGAGAATGATATTCACTGTGGGCTTTTCATAGATGGTTTTTATGAAATTGAGGAATGTTCCTTCTATCTCTATACTCCAAAGAGTTTTAATCAGGAAAGGATGCTGTATTTTGTCAAATGGGTTTTTTGGATCAATTGAGATGGATCTTGTCTCTTCTCTTATTACTGTGTTCTATCACTGATTGATTTGCAAATGTTGAACTACACTTGCATCCCAGGGATAAATCACACCTGGTGGTGTTGGATAATCCTTTTAATATACTGTTGGATGCTATTAGCTATGATCTTGTTGAGAACTTTGGCATCCATATTCATCAGGAATATTGGTCTGAAAGTCTTCTTTTTGATGGAGTCTTTGCCTGGTTTTAGGATCAAGATAATGGTGGCCTCCACAGTTGCCAAACTGTGGAAAGAACCAAGATGTTTTTCAACAGAAGAATGGATAAAGAAGATATGGTCCATATATACAATTGAGTATTATGCCTCCATCAGAAAGGATGAATACCCAACTTTTGTATCAACATGGGTATTTGTGGAGCATAACAAATAGCATGGAGGACATGGGGAGTTAGGAGAAGGGAGTTGGGGGAAATTGGAAGGGGAGGTGAACCATGAGAGACTATGGATGCTGAAAAATAATCTGAAGGGTTAGAAGAGGTGGGGGGGTGGGAGGTTGGGGGAACCAGGTGGTGGGTATTAGAGAGGGCACAGATTGCATGGAGCACTGGGTGTGGTACAAAAACAATGAATACTGGTATGCTGAAAATAAATTTAAAAATGATTAAAAAAAAAGAAAGGATGAATACCCAACTTTTGTATCAACATGGACAAGACTGGAAGAGATTATGCTGAGTGAAAGAAGTCAAGCAGAGAGAGTCAATTATCATATGGTT
Organism: Lontra canadensis; assembly: GCF_010015895.1. NCBI lineage: Eukaryota > Metazoa > Chordata > Mammalia > Carnivora > Mustelidae > Lontra > Lontra canadensis. Next base: position 839,943 of record NW_022631191.1, on the reverse strand, counting down.
TCACTTACTTGTGGAGTATAAGGAATAACATGGAGGACATTGGGATATGGAGAGAAGAAGGGAGTTGGGGGAAATCAGTCTCAAACCATGAGAGCCTGTGGACTCTGAGAAACAAACTGAGGGTTTTGGAGAGGAGGGGGTTGGGGGGTTGGGTGAGCCTATTGGTGGGTATTAAGGAGGGCATGTATTGCATGGAGCACTGGGTGTAGGGCATAAACAATGAATTTTGGAACACTGAAAAAAATTAAATTTTTAAAAAAGATAATGGTGGCCTCTTAGAATGAGTCAGGAACTTTTTTTTTCTGTTTCCATTTTTTTAAAATAGCTTCAGAATAATAGGTTTTATTTTTTCTTTAAGTGTTTGGTAGAATTCCCCAGGGAGTACATCAGACCCTGGACTCTTGTTTTTTGGGAGGTTTTTGATCACTGTTTTCAATCTCGTTACTGGTTATTGGTTTATTCAGGTTGTCAATTTCTTCCTGTTTCAGTCTCATTAGTTTATAGGTTTCCAGGAAGGCATGCATTTCTTTCATGTTGCTTAATTTATTGGCATATAGTTTCTGATAATAATTTCTAATAATTGTTTCTATTTCTTTGGTATTAGTAGTGATCTCTCCTCTTTCATTCATAATTTTATTAATTTGGGTCCTTTCTCTTTTCTTTTGGAAAAGTCAGGCTGGTGGTTTATTGATCTTATTAATTCTTTCAAAGAACCAGCTTCTAGTTTCGTTGGTGTGCTCTACTGTATTTCTGGTTTCTAATTCATTGATATCTTCTCTAATCTTATTTATGTCTCTTCTTCTGTGTGGCTTAGGCTTTGTTTGTTGTTGATTCTCCAGTTCTTTTTTTTTTTAGATTTTATTTATTTATTTGACAGAGAGAGAGAGATCACAAGTAGGCAGAGAGGCAGGCAGAGAGAGGGGGAAGCAGGTTGCCTGCTGAGCAGAAAGCCAGAATCAGGGCTCGAACCCAGGACCCTGGGATCATGACCTGAGCCGAAGGCAGAGGCCTTAACCCAATGAGCCACCCAGATGCCCAGATTCTCCAGTTCTTTAGAGTCTAAAGTTAATTTGTGTATTTGGGAATTTTTTTTTTTTTGAGTGAGGCTTAGCTGGCTATGTATTTCCTCCTTAGGACTGCCTTTGCCATATCCCATAACTTTTGGACCAATGTGTGTTCATTCTCATTGGTTTCCATGAATTGTTTAAGTTCATCTTTGATTTTCTGGTTGACCCAAACATTCTTTATCAGGGTGGTCTTTAGCTTCCAAGTGATTGAATTTCTTCCAAATTTTTTCTTGTGATTGAGTTCCAGTTTCAAAGCATTGTGGCCTGAACATATGCAGGGAATAATCTCAATCTTTTGGAATTGGTTGAGCCCTGATTTGTGACCCAGTATGTGGTCTCTTCTGGAGAAAGTTCTATGTGCATTCGAGAAGAATGACTATTCTGTTGTTTTAGGGTGGAATGTTCTGTATATACCTATGAGGTCCATCTGGTCCAGTATGTCATGCAAAACTCTTGTTTCGTTGTTGATTTTCTGCTTAGATGATCTGTCTATTGCTGAGAGTGGAGTGTTAAGGTCTCCTACTATTAATGTGTTATTATCAACATGTCTCTATTTTGGTTAACAGTTGGCTTATATAGTTGGCTGCTCCCATGTTGGGTGCATAAATATTTACAACTGTTAGATCCTTTTGCTGGATAGACCCTTTAAGAATGGTATAGTGTCCTTCTGTATCTCCAACTACAGTTTTTAGCTTAAACTCTAATTTGTCTGAAATAAGAATTGCTACCCCAGCTTTCCCTTGAAGTCCATTGGCATGAAAAATGGCTCTCCATCCCTTCATATTCAGTCTGAATGTAACTTTAGGTTCAAAATGAGTCTCTTGTAGACAGCATATAGATGGGTCCTTTTTTTTTTTTTTATCCAATGTGCAACCCTGTGCCATTTCATGGGAGCATTTAGGCTATTCACGTTGAGAGTGATTATTGAAAAATGATTTTTATTGTCATCACGTTGCCTGTGAAGTCCTTGTTTCTATAGATTGTTTCTGTATATTTCTATTCTATCTCACTCTTGGGGCCTTTCTCCTTTTATAGAACTCCATTAGTATTTATTGCAAGGCCAGCTTAGTGGTCACATATTCTTTCAGTTTCTGCCAATTCTGGAAGCTTCTTACCTCTCCATCCATTCTGAATGACAGCCTTGCCAGATAAAGTATTCTTGGATGCATGTTCTTCTCATTTAGTACCCTGAATATGTCTTGCCAGCCCTTTCTGGCTTGCCAGGTATCAGTGGAAAGATCTGACTTTATTCTGATGTTCCTCCCTTTGTATGGAAGGAATCTTTTCCCCCTAACTGCCCTTAAGATGGTTTCCTTGGTTTTAAGAATTGTGAGTTTTACTACTACATGCCTGGACATTGGTTTATTTTTCTTGATCTTGGGGGATGTTCTCTCCACTTCTAGGACACAAATGCTTGTTTCATTCCTCAGATTAGGGAAATTCTCAGCTAGGATTTGTTCATATCTATCTTCTAATCATCTCTTTCTCTCTACACCCTCAGAGATCCCAATAATTCTGACATTGGAATGTTTCATGGCATCATTTATTTCTATAATTCTGTTTTCATGGATTCTAAGCTGTTTGTTCCAAGCCTCCTCCTGACCCTTCTTTTCTATGAGTTTGTCTTCCAGATCACTAATTTTTTCTTCTGTCTTATTTACCCTCGCTGTTAGATATCTAGAATAGATTGGATCTCATTGGTAGCATTTTTAAGTTCTGCCAGATAAGCTCTCACTTCTGCCCTTAGAGAATCTATGTTGCTGTTAATGGTTTTCTCCAACTCAGCTATTGTCTGCATAACTGTTACCCTGAAATCTAACTCTGACATCTTGCTTATATCCATATCCATTAGTTCTGTGACAGAGGTCACAGTCTTTGAATTTTTTCTATGTTGGGGTTTCCTCCTCTTAGTCATTCTGTTGAGAGGTGGTTGAGGGAATGTACAGAGTCCAAATTATTGACCACAACCCAAGGAAATTGCACCTGTTTTATAGGGACCTTAGGGTTGTTGGCCTCTTGATCTTTCAGCCATGTCTTCTCAGGGATGGGCCTGATGAGCTGTTACTCAGACAACGTTGTTTGGGCAGAGTTGCTCTGCCCTCTTGGGGGGGCGATGGGCTCAGTGAAAACCGGTTTTGGGAGGGGGGCTTTTGTTCTCTGGGTACTTACCCTGGTGGCTTTCCATGTCTCTTCCAAGAGTCAGAGCAGAATTGACTGTATCCAAACTTCTGTCTCAGAACTGAGAGATCGCAATCTGTTCTCCAGTGAGCCCTCCAGTCCACACTGCCTCTCTTTTTGTCTGTGCTGCTAAAAACCACAGTGTCTTGTGTTGTGCACCCCCACATCAGCATTCTTACATCTCAGGCTGATTTTGTGGGTGTTCAGAGTGGTCTGGTATATATCCAGCTCAATTCAGGGGACCAGTTGAAATAAGAATGCCCTACTTATCTGCCATCTTGCCCCCCTTATTTTGAAAACCGGTTTGGGGGGCTTTTAGTTCTCTGGGGCTTTCCCTGCAGCTTTCTGCGTCTCTTCTGAGAGTCAGAGCAGAATTGACCATATCCAAACCTCTGTCCCAGAACAGAGAGATCACAGTCTGCTCTTCACTGAGCTTTCCAGGGCACAATGTCTCCATTTCTGTCTATGCTGCTAAAAACTGCAGTGTTGTGCTGTCCCTCTGCCTCATCCCCCACCAATAGCAGCACTCCTGGTCCTTGCTCCCAGGGCTGGGCATGTCTCCGCCCTTTGTGCATCTAAAACTGCAAGCTATTCTTAGTTCATACACACACTGTAGCTCCAGGTTTCAGTCTGCAGAGCTGCCCTAAAGTCTTCCCCACTGCTACCTGTCTGTGAGTCTGTGCCTGGTACCCAGCTCAGGAGGCTTTTGCTTTCCTATTACAAATTCATGAAGGTTTCCTCCCCCTTCTGTTTATCTTCTGATATCTGCCAGTAGAATCATGGTTCTGTTCTTCATACCTTGAGACCAACCTCCAGATATATTCTGTTTGTAGAGATCTAGATATATCTTTTTGCATCTCAGGCTGATTTCATGGGTTTTCAGAATTGTTTGGTGGATATCCAGCTCAATTCATGGGACCAGTTCAAATAGGGTCCCCTACTCTTCCACCATATTTTCTCCTTCTAGAGGAAAGCTTCTAAATACATTCTATGAGGCCAACAGTATCATGACATCAAAACCACAAAAAAACAAAAAAAGAAAGAAAAGAAAGAAAGAAAGAAAGAAAGCAAGCAAAGCTACAGGCCAATATCTCCAGGGAATATATATGCAAAAACTCTCAACAAAATACTAACAAGCTGCATCCAACTTTACATTAAAAAGATCATTCACCATGATCAAGTGGTATTTATTGCCGAGATGTAAGGATGGTTCAACATTCAGAAATCAAAAAAATCATGATACACCACATCAGCAAAATGAAAGATAAAAATCATCTCCACAGATGCAGAAATAACATTTGACAAAATTCAACATCTGTTCACATTAAGAACTGTCAACAATGTGGGATTAGGGGGAATAGATCTGAACATAATAAAGGTCATTTATGAAAAACCCACAGCTAATATCATACTCAATGGTGAAATACTGAGAGTTTTCTAAGATCAGTAATAAGACAGGAATGTGCGCTCCTGCCACTTTTATTCAACATAGGACTACAAGTCCTTACCACAACAATCAGAGAAGGAAAAGGAATAAGGGACATCCATATTAGAAAAGATATTAAACTGTCACTATTTGTAAGTGACATGATATTATACATAGGATCTCCTGAAGACTCTTCAAAAAAACCAGTAGAAATAGTAAGTGAACTCAGTAAAGCTGCAGAATACAAAATTAACATCCAAAATTTGGTAACATTTCCATACTCTAATAATGAAGTAGCAGAAAGAGATTCAAACCTAGAAACCAATAAATGTAGAAAAATTAGAAAATTTGGAAATGTAATAATTAAACATAATTTTCAATAACCAGTGAGTCAGATAAAAAAATTGCAAGGAAAATTAGAAAAATCTTGAACCAAATGAAAACAAATAACAAAACACACCAAAACTTACAGGATGTAGTAAAAGCAGTGAGAACAGAAAATTTCATACTATAAAGCCATACCTTAAAAAAGAAGAAAGGCCTGAAATCAGTAACAGTTTTACACCTTTGGAACTAGGAAAAGAAGAACAACCAAAGCCCACATCTTGTGGGCACCTGGGTGGCTCAGTGGGTTAAGCCTCTGTCTTTGGCTCAGGTCATGATCTCAGGGTCTGGGATTGAGCCCCACATCAGACTATCTGCTCAGCAGGGAGCCTGCTTCCCCCACACCTGCTTGCTTCTCTGCCTGTTTGTGAACTCTCTCTGTGTGTTAAATAAATAAATAAATAAATCTTAAAAAAAAAAGTCCATGTCTTGCAGCAGGGAGGAAATAATAAAGATTAAAGTGGAGACAAATAAAAAAGAGAATAGAAAACAACAGAAAAAAAAATCAAGTATACTTAAAATTGATTCTTTGAAAATATCAATTATCTAAATTGATGAAGAGAAAAGAGAGAACACTCAAATTACTATAATCAGAAATGAAAGTAGCAACATTACTATTAATTGTATAGAAGTAAATAGGATTTACAGAATAAATAGAAATAAGAAGAGATTCTATGACAGTACTGCAAACAATTGTACACCAACAAATTAGATAATCCAGGTGACATGGACAAAGTCCTAGAGAAAATCAACCTTCCAAGACTGAGTCATAAAGAAACAAAAAATCTGACTAAGGAGACTGAATCAGTAATGAAAAACTTCCAAAGAAAATAGCTAGACCAGATAGCTTCACTGGTGAATTTTATCAAACATTTAAAAAGAATTAGTAATTCTAGAAGGAATTGGAAAAATTGCAGGGTACAATTCTATAAATATTCAGCAAAGTTGTAGGATATAATTCTTTTCAAACACTTCCAAAAAATTGAAAAGGAGAGGAAAATTATTAACTCATTCGACAAGGCCATCATTTACCCTGCCACCAAAGCCAGAAAAAGACACTACAAGAATACTTCAGACTAGTATCCTTCATGTGTTTTAATGCAAAAATCCTCAAAAATAAGGGCACCTGGGTGGCTCAGTGGGTTAAGCCTCTGCCTTCGGCTCAGGTCATGGTCCCAGGGTCCTGGGATCGAGCCCTGCATCGGGCTCTCTGCTCCAAAGGGAGCCTGCTTCCTCCTCTCTCCCTCTCTGCCTGCCTCTCTGCCTACTTGTGATCTCTGTTTGTCAAATAAATAAAATCTTTAAAAAAAAATCCTCAAAAATAATAACAAATCAAATTCAGGGACATAGTTAGAGTATTATACTCTATGACCAAGTAGGATTTCTTTCTGGAATGCAAGGACAATTAAATATACAAAAATTAATGTAAAATGCTGTATTAACAAAATAATTGATGAATACCACACAGTCATCTCAAATGATGCCAAGAAAGCATTCGACAAAATCCAACACCAACTTATGATTTAAAAAAAACACTGAACAAACTAGGAATAGAAGAAAATTCCTCAACAAAATAAAAGACATATACAAAAAACCTACAGCTAACATACTACTGAATGGTGAAAGACTGAAGGCTTTTACTGTAAGTTCAAGAACAAGACAAGGATGTCTGTTTCACCACTTATTTAGCATAGTATTGAAAGTTTTAGCCAGAAGAATTAGGCAAGAAACAGAAATAAAAGCCATAAATTATAAATGAAGAAGTAAATTATCTGTCATATATTACATGATTTTATAGGTCGAAAACCCAAAGACTTCATAAAAAACTATTAAAGCAAATAAACATATGCAAAGTTGCAGGACATAAATTAACACAGATACATCAGTAGTGTTTCCACAGACTAAAGAGCAATCGGAAAAGAAAATTATGTAATCAATACATTTAAAATAGCACAAAAGTAATAAGATCAACTTAGATATAAACTTATCAATGGAGGCAAAAAAACCCCATGTACATTGGAAAAAAATAAAACGTTGCTGAAAGAATTAAAGAGGACATAAATAAATGGAAAGCTCTCCCATCATCATAGATTGAAAGACTTTATATTGTTAAGTTGACAATAATAGCCAAAGTGATCTACAGATTGAATGCAATTCATATCAAAATTCCAATGATATTTTCTTCAGAAATACAAAAAAATCCTAAAATTTGGGTGGAATCTTAATGGACTTTATTTTTTTAATTTTTTATTATGTTATGATAGTCACCATATAGTACTTCATTAGCTTCTGATGTAGTATTCCATGATTCATTGTTTGCATATACTTTAAATATCCAAAACAAACTTGAAAAAGGATAAAGCTGGTGGACTCAAACTTCCTGATTTCAAAACTTATTAGAAATCAAAGCAGTGTAATACTAGCATAAGGTCAGACAGACCAAAGAAATAGAATAGAGGTCCCAGACATAAGTCCTTCCATATGTGGTAATAATTTTTGACAAGGGAATTAAGACTATGCAATGGGGAAAAGATAGTGTTTTCAACAAATGTCACTGAAAAAATTGGACATCTATAAGAAAAAAAAGTGAGGAAGTTTGGGAATATGGCGGAGTAGGAAGACCCTAAGCTCTCCATGTCACACATTTACAATTAGATATCACTCACAGCTGAGTAAATAAACCAGAGAATGATCTGAAGATTGGCAGAAGAAACTCCACAAATAAATGTAGACAAGAAGCTATATCAAAGAGGATAGGTAGGGCAGAAATGGTGGTCAGAAGTTACCCATAGGAGGGAGGGAGATGTAGGTGTGGAGAGGGAAAGCTCCAGAGAGCTCACATAGGAAAAATGAATCTCCATGACATTTGGTCTTGAAAGCCAAAAAGGGTGATTTCTGTGCATTTGTATGACCAGTGGGATTTGGAGCCTGGAGTTTTAAAAGTCAGCTGACTCAACATTGGGTGAGCTAGGGGAGGGTAAACGATAGATGGGTCCTGCCCTTAAAGAGACAACAGCCCATAAAGAGGGAAGAAAGAAGCAAAAGTTTGCAAAATGAGAGGGGAATCTGATTATACTGATTTGGGAGCATGTTGGGGGTTTCCCTGGGAACACAGGAGCTCACAGGTGTCATTTTCCTCCCCCTCTTCCAGCATAAACACAGGGCCACCTGTGGGAGGTGGCACTGCTCAAACAGTTGCTACCTAACATATTAACAGTTTACTCCACCCACAAGTAGTCCTGGGGACTTGTCCACTCCACGTCTACTGGCCTTGCCCTTTGGCACAGCATAAATTTTGCTAAAAGCTTGCACCCCAGCCAGCCACCATACACAGACACTATGCACACCTGGCTGCCACAGCTTTCATGGAGCAGCATGTCCCCAACAGCCACTGGGATGGGGGGAATCATCCTAGGGCTAGCAGCTCAGTGCAAATTTTGTTAAAATTGCCACCAAGCCCCTGAGATATTCTGCATCCATGACCACTTAGAGCTGGCCTGCCTGGGTTTCCTTAACATTACAGAGAGCAAGCATAGCCCGCAACAGACAGAGTCAGTGCAGATGTCTAAACTCAGAGGGAAAGCAACTCAGACACAATAGCAGGATGCAAGAAACACCCATAGAAGACTCCCTGAAGTGCCAGATTCTGGTGAACAGGGGACACTGCACTGCATGGCACTATAGGACCTTTTCTTCATAAAGCCACTGCTTTGAAGAGCAGAGATGTAGCTTATTTTCCTAACACAGACAAACAGGCACAGAAAGGTAGACAAAATGAGGAGACAGAGGAAAAATGTCCCAAATGAAATAATAGGATAAAAACCACAGCAGGGGAAATCTGAGAGAAATAGAAATAAGTAATGTAGCTGATAGAGAATTTAAAGAAATTATCATAAAGATACTCATTGGACTTCAGAAAAGGGTGGAGGACATCAGTGAGACCTTTGACAAAGATATAAAAACTAACATAGCAGAGATGAAGAACTCAATAAATGATATTAAAAATACTATAAATGGAACCAAATACAAGGCTACAGAAGAAAAGGAACGTATCAGTAACTTGGAAGAAAAAGAAATGGAACACAATAAAGCTAAACAGGTGAGAGTCAAACAATACTGCATAATGAAAATAGACTTAGAAAATTCAGTGAATCTTTCAAGCATAATAACATTCTCATTATAGGTATCCTAAAAGGAGAAGAGAGAGAAAGGGGTGGGGGATGTATTTGAAGAAATAATAGCTGCAATTTTCACAGATCTAGGGAGGGAAACAAAGATCCATAGGCAGGAGGCACAAAGATCCTCCAACAAATTCAACCCAAGGAAGTCAGCACCAAGACACACAGTAATATAAATGGCAAAAAAAAATTAGTGATAAATAAAGAATTTTAAAGATTGTAGAATACAAGAGAGAGTGCAAGATGGCAGAGGAGTAGGAAACCTTAGTTTGATCTGGTCCCAGGAATTCAGCTAGATAGCTATCAAACCATTCTGAATACCTGTGAAGCCAACCAGGGATCTAAGAAAAGAGTAGCTGCAACTCTATAAATAGAAAAGTGACCACTTTCTGCAAGGTGTGAAGTGAATCTGAGGTGATATATGGAAGATAAATCATGGGAGGAAGGAGTCTATGTAAACCCCCTACTGGAAAGTGATTTAATGGTGGAACACAAAATTAGAACTTTTAGAAGTCTGCTCCAGTGAGGGACATCCCTGCCTGAAACATACTCAGATGGTGAAGTGGGGCAGAATCCTAGGTTGGATAGTGTGGTCTCAAGATCCCTGGGGTCACACAAAGAATGGGGGTGTCTGAGTGTGGCAGAGGTACCAGACATTGGATTGGGGAAACCAGCTATAATCAGCGAGCCCAGGTGTGGGCTCTCACTGGTGATTGCCATAAACTGCAAACCACAACAGGGTCAGGTGACTATTCTCTGAACAGGGGTTCAACAAGTGGCAAAACCGTTGAGACCACCCTTCCTTCCCTGGGAGGAGCAGTGCAGGTGTGCACTGCAGGAGTCTGCAGGGTTTGGAAACTTCAAAGAGGGTCCCATGTCCGAGATAGAAATGCTCTGTCACAGGCTAGGTGAGGATGGACTGGGGGTGAAGACCTGTGAGACAGGAGTGACTGACTGCTTTTCTTTGAGGACACAGTGCGGAGTGGCACCCTGAGCTTTCAGCTCTGGGGCTGGAGATTGGGAGGCTGCCGTTTTCATTCTCATCCTCCAAAGTTGTGCATAAAGCCTTAAGGGAACAAAAGCCACATAGAGCAATCCAGCAGATTACTTACCTGCTCCCCTGGCAAAGGCAGTGCAATTCCACCTTGGGGCAAAGACACTTGAGAATCAACGCAAAAGCCCCTCCCCCCGAAGATCAGCAGGAATATACAGCCAAGACTAAGTTTACTAATCAATGAAAACTGCAAAACTCTAGTGCTAGGGGAATACAGCATATGTAATTCATGGTTTTTTCTCCATGATCCTTTATTCTTTCAATTTTATTTTTTTCTCTTTTGTCTTTCAGCCAATTTCTTATTTAATAAACTCTTTTTTTAATCTTTTTTAATTTTTATTTTTACAGTCACATTCTACCTTTCATTGTGTTTAATTTTGTTTTTTAAAAATATGTGAGGTTTTCTTTCCTTACAATTTTGGGATGCAATTTATTCTAACAGACCAAAATACACCCAGAATCTAATGTATGACTCTGTTCTTTTCACCTACCTGATCATATTCTCTCTTTCTTCCTCTCCTCCTCCTCCTCCTCCTCCTCCTTCTTCTTCCTTTATTTGTTTTTTGTTTGTTTGTTAAAGTCTTTCTTTATTTTCATCTTTATAGATACATTCCTATCTTTTCAATATATATATATATATATATATATATATATATACGTTTTTCTTTCTTTACAATTTTGAGGTATAGTTTCTTCTAACGAACTATCCAAAATACACTCAGAATATAGTGTATTGCTCTGTTGTGTTAAACTGTATGGGTATATACCTTCCTTTTTACTTTTTCTTTTTCCTCTTATTTTTTGTTTTTGTTTTTTGTCTTTTAATTTTCATTTTTACAGTTATATTCTGTCCTTCCACTGTATTTAACTTTATTTTGTACATATATAGGTTTTTTTTCTTTACAATTTTGGGATCTAGTTTTCTAACAAACAGACCTATATACACAGTATGCAGTCTATTGCTCTGTTCTGTCTACCACTCTGAGTATATTCTCTTTGGTTTTTTTGTTTTGTTTTGGTTTTGATTTTCAATTTTTTTTTTGGTTTCAGGTCTCATCTGTTTTGTTTAGTGTATATTTCTCTGGGCTGGCTGTTGCCATTTTACTATTTTGTTCTCACATTCTTCCATTCTTCACTGGGCAGAATGACAAGATGGAAAAATTCATCTCAAAAAAGAGAACAAGAGGCAGTATTGACTGCCATGGATTACATCAGTATGGACATAAGTAAGATACTGGAACTAGAATTCAGAATAACAATTATAAATATACTAGCTGGGTTTGAAGAAAGCATAGAAGACACCAGAGAATCCCTTTCTGGATAAATAAAAGAACTAAAACCTGATCAATTTGAAATTAAAAATGCTATTAATGAGATGCAATAAAAAATGGAGGCTCTAACTACTAAGATAAATAAGGAAGAAGAGAAAATTATTGATATAAAAGACACACTGATGGAAAATAAAGAGGCTGAGAAAAAGAGGGATAAACAACTACTGGATCATGAGGGGAGAATTTGAGAGATAAGTGATACCATAAAGTGAAAGAATATTAGACTAATTGGGACCACAGAAGAAGAGGAAAGAGAGAGAGTGACGGAAGGTATATTGGAGCAAATTATGATAGAGAAATTCCCTAACCTGGGGAAGGAAACAGACATCCAAATCCAGGAGGCACAGAGAATGACCCTCTAAATCAATAAATATAGGTCAACAAGCCAACATATAATAGGGAAATTTGCAAATCACAAAGACAAAGAAAAAATCCTGAAAGCAGTTTGGGACAAGAGGTCAAGGTCATGTAACCTGCAAAGGTAGACATATTTGACTGGCAGCAGACCTATCCACAAAGACCTGGCAGGTCAGAAAGAAGTGGGATGATATATACAGGGTACTAAATTAGAAAAATATGTAGACAAGAATACTTTATCCAGCTAGGATGTCATTCAAAATAGTAGAAGAGATAAAAAGCTTCCAGAACAAACAGAAACTAAAAGAATTTGTGATCCCCAAACCAGCCCTACAGGAAATTTTAAAAAGGGATCCTTTAAGTGAAGTGAGAGCCCAAAAGTAACCCAGACTGGAAAGGAACAGAGACAATATACAGACTGTTACTCTACAGGTAATACAGTGACACTAAATTCATATTTGTCAATAGTTGCTCTGGATGTAAATGGGCTAAATGCCCCCAATCAAAAGACAAGGGGTATCAGATTGTTTAAAAAAGAAAGACAACAACATGGATGGAACTAGAGGGTATCATGCTTAGCGAAATAAGTCAATCGGAGAAAGACAACTATTATATGATCTCCCTGATATGAGGGAGAGGAGATGCAACATGGGGGGTTAATGTGGTAGGAGAAGAGTAAATGAAACAAGTTGGGATTGGGAGGGAGACAAACCATAAGTGACTCTTAATCTCACAAAACAAACTGAGGGTTGCTGGGCAGAGGGGGGTTGGGGGGGGAGGTTATGGACATTGGGTAGGGTATGTGCTATGGTGAGTGCTGTGAAGTTTGTAAACGTGGAGATTCACAGACCTGTACCCCTGGGGGGGAAAAAAAAAAATATATATATATATATATATGTTTATAAAAAATAAAATTATAAAAATTTAAAAAAAAAAAAAAAAAGAAAGACAAAGTGACATGTCTGCAAGAGACTCATTAGACCCAAAGTCACCTCCAGATGACTTTGGAGATGGAGAACCATTTATCATGCTAATGGACATCAAAAGAAAGTTGGGGTAGCAATCCTTATATCAGAAAAAGTATTATCTTAAAGCAAAGATTGTAATAAGAGATAAGGAAGGACACTGTACCATAATTAAAGGGTCTATCCAACAAGAACAGTCTAACAATTATAAATCTATATGCCACTAATATGGGAACAACCAATTATACAAGACAATTGGTAAAAAATCAAAGAAGCACATTGATAATAATGCAATGATAATAGGGAACATTAACACCCCATCAACAAGGAAACAAGGACTTTGGAGGACACACCAGACCAGATGGACTTCACAGATATATTCAGAGCATTCCACCCTAAAGCAACAGAATACACATTCTTTTTGAGTACACATTGAGTATTCTCCAGAATAGATCACATACTGGGTCACAAATCGGGTATCAACTGATACCAAAATATTGGGATCATTCCTTGCATATATTCAGACCACAATGCTTTGAAACTGGAACTCAATCACAAGATGAAATTTGGAAAAAATTTGGAGGTGAAAGAGCGTCTTAATAAAGACTAAACGAGTCAGCCAGGAAATTAAAGAAGAAAGAATTCATGGAAACAAATGAAAACAAAAACAATATTACTCAAAACACTGGGATGCAGCAAAGGCAGTACTAAGAGGGAAGTATATAGCAATACAAGTTGTTCTTGTGTGGCGATTCCTTACGAAATTAAAAATAGAGCTACCCCATGACCCTGCAATTGCACTATTGGGTATTTACCCCAAAGATACAGATGTAGAGAAAAGAAAGGCCATCTGTACCCCAATGTTCATAGCTGCAATGGCCACAATCGCCAAACTGTGGAAAGTGCCAAGATGCCCTTCAACAGACAAATGGATAAAGAAGATATGGTCCATATATACAATGGAGTATTATGCCTCCATCAGAAAGGATGAATACCCAACTTTTGTATCAACATGGATGGGACTGGAGGACATTATGCTGAGTGAAATAAGTCAAGCAGACAGAGTCAATTATCATATGGTTTCACTTACTTGTGGAGCATAAAGAATAACACGGAGGACATGGGGAGATGGAGAGGAAAAGTGAGTTGGGGGAAATCGGAGGGGGAAACAAACCATGAGAGCCTGTGGACTCTGAGAAACAAACTGAAGGTTTTGGAGGGGAGGGTTTTGGGGAGTTGGGTGAGTCAGGTGGTGGGTATTAAGGAGGACATGTATTGCATGCAGCACTGGGTGTGGTGCATAAACAATGAATTTTGGAAAACAGAAATAAAATAAAATAAATTTTTAAAGAATACAAGCCTTTCTCAAGAAATAAGAAGGTCTCAAATACACAACTTAACCTTAAACTTAATGGAGTTGGAGATAGAACAGCAAATAAAGCCTAAAGCCAGCAAGAGAAGAGAAATAATAAAGATTAGATCAGAAATCAATGAAATAGAAAGCAAAAGAATAGTAGAACAGGTCAAAGAAACTAGGAGCTGGTTCTTTGAAAGAATAAATAAGATTGATAAACCCCTGGCCAGACTTATCAAAAAGAAAAGAGAAAGGACCCAAATTAGTAAAATCATGAATGAAAGGGTAGAGATCACAGAACATCAAAGAAACACAAACAATTATAAGAACATATGAGCAGACTTATGCCAACAAATCAGGCAATCTGGAAGAAATGGGTGTATTCCTAGATAAATATAAACTACCAAAAGAGAAATAAGAATAAATAGAAAATCTGAACAGACCCATAACCAGCAAGGAAATTGAAGCAGTAATCAAAAATCTCCCAACAAACAAGAGCCCAGGGCCAGACAACTTCCCAGAGGAATTCAACCAAACATTTAAAGAAGAATTAATATCTATTCTTCTGAAGTTGTTCCAAAAAATAGAAATGGAAGGAAAATTTCCAAACTCCTTCTATGAAGCCAGCATTACTTTGGTCCCAAATCAAAGAAAGACCCCACCAAAGAGGAGAATTTCAGACCAATATCACTGATGAACATGGATGCAAAAATGCTCAACAAGATACTGGCCAATAAGATCCAACAGTACATTATTCACCAAAACCAGGAGGGATTTATTCCTGGATAGCAAGGGAAGTTCAACATCCACAAATCAATCCACATGAAACATTATATAAATAAAAGAAAGGACAAGAAAAATATGATCCTCTTCATAGATGCAGAAGAAACATTTGACAAAATAGCATGCTTCCTTGATTAAGACTCTCCACAGTGTAGGGATGAGGAAACATGCCTCAATATCATGAAAGCCATATATGAAACCCCACAGTGAATATCATTCTCAATGGGGGAAAACTGAGAGCTTTCCCCCTAAGGTCACCACTGCTATTAAAATAGCCCTAGAAGTCCTAGCCTCAGCCATCAGACAACAAAAAGAAATAAAATACATTAGAATCTTCAAAGAAGTCAAACTATCACTCTTTGCAGATCATATGATATGTTATGTGGAAAACCCAAAATACTCCACTCCCAAACTGCTAGAATTCATAAAGAAATTCAGTCAAGTGTCAGGGTATAAAATCAATGCACAGAAATTAAATTTTAAAAGAAAATAAAAAAGAAAACCAAAGCCAGTGGCACCACATTTCTGGACTTCAAGTTCTATTACACAGCTGTAATCATCAAGACAGTATGCTACTGGCACAAAAACAGACACATAGATCAGTGGAACTGAGTAAAGAACCCAGAAATGGAACCTCAATTCTATGGTCAACTACTCTTCAACAAAGCAAGAAAGGATATTGAAAGGAAAAAAAAAACAGTCTCTTCAACAAATGGTGTTGGAAAAATTGGAAAGGCGCATGCAGAAGAATGAAACTGGATCATTTTCTTACACCATAAACATAAATAAACTCAAAACGGATGAAAGACCTAAATGTCAGACAGGAATCATAGAAGACAGACAATCCTAGAAGAGAACATGGGCAGCAGCCTCTCTGACCTTGGCCACAGCAACTTCTGGCTAGACACATCTCCAAAGGCAAGGGAAACAAAGGCAAAATGAGCTATTGGGAGTTCATCAAGATAAAAAGCTTTTTCACAGCAAAGGAAATAGTCAGCAAAACCAAAAGACAACCTACAGAATGGGAGAAGATGGTTGCAAACGTCTTATGAGATAAAGGGTTAATATCAAAAATCTGTAACGGATTTATCAAACTCAACACCCAAAGAATAAGCCAAGAAATGAACAGACATTTCTCCAAAGAAGACATGTAAATGGCCAACACACACATGAAACAATGCTCAACATCACTGGCAGCAGGGAAATTAAAACCAAAGGCAAAGACATTTGAGAATCACTACAACAGGCCCCATCCCCAGAAGAGCAGCAAAAACATCCAGCCAACACCAATCTCAACAATAAAGGAGAGCAGCGGAACTCCAGAACTAGGGGAAAGCAATGCATGGAACTCATGGCTTTCTCTCCATGATCATTTAGTCTTGCAAAGTTAAATTAAATTTCTTAAATTTAATTTATTTTCTTATTCTAATTTTTTAAATTTTTCCTCTTTCTTCTTTTAACATTTTTGTAACTAGTTTATCTTAACAATACCTTTCTTAAAAAATCTCTTTAAACCTTCATTATTGTAGTCATATTTTATCCTTCATTGTATGTAACCTTATTTTTTGTATACATATAGTGTTTCTTCTAAAAAATTTTGGGATACAGTTTCTTCTAATAGATCAAAATATACCTTAAATCTAGCAGAGGGCTTTGTTCTAGTCTCCAACCTGAGCACATTCTCTCCCCCTTTTTTACTTCTTTCTTTTTCCAACCAACTTATCATATCAGTTCCTTTTTTAGAATTTTTTAAAAAAAATTTTCATCTTCATAGTCATATTCCATCCCTTCATCATGTTTACCCTTATTTTTTTTTATAATTTTATTTTTTTATAAACATATATATATATATAT